>NC_070595.1:25359089-25659089 GCF_027409825.1 Scomber japonicus
CAATGGATTATAGCAGTGACAATTATTCACAAAAGTATCAAAATGTTCTATGAAACTTGCAACATAAATCCACTTCTCTGCTGTCCATTCATATTCTCTGAACACACATAGTTCCAACAAAATATCACAATGTACGCCGCTCTTTAAACCGCAAAAGCTCTGCATGACGATTTGTATTAACTCTTATGTCACGATAGTAGTAGAAATTTAAATATTGTAAATTTTCTGGATATGTTGTTACTTCATTGAAATGTTTGAGCTTCTCTGTGCAGAATGGTGTATGTGCAGAGTTTGTTTGCTCATCTTAAATCAGTTTAACATCTTTACTTATGAGCACGATTTTATGACGTCAAAGCGAGTTCAGAAACCAGTTGTGGTCCAATTTGCAACTTAAACAAATGTGATGTGGAAACTTGAAGTCTCTAGGGAACTACATCACACTGATGCATTCATAGTGTAAAACTAATATTGCCTTAAAACAGTTGCTCACTGATTTGCACCCGAAATTTTAAAATAACAGCTATCTCCAGAGAGTAGTTCTGTGTACTGTAGATGCCATTGAGCATGTGCGGGTACGCGGTTGTGTTGGCAGTGCTTTACTAGCATGTTGTGCTACATATCATATAAGACCTTTTGACTTTGCACGACATTGTAAAGAACAAGAACAAGAAGTTTCATCTGCCTTACACAGAACTACTCTCCGGAGACTGAAAATTTGATCACTGGTATTAGTCTTTGGAGCCATTTCTAAACGAACTCACAGGCCGAAAATGATGGGCATGAGGAACATGATCACATACAGTGTAGAGGTGTGACTCAATGATGTGTCTTTAATTGTTTTTGGACAACAATGGAGGTCAACAACACAGAGGAATACGATATATCAGGTTTTGAAAACACCCAGTACTTCTAAGTAGATCAATTCATAGTTGGTTTGGCTCTGCATGTGAGATTGTTGACAATAAGAAAAATATAGAAAATCATCTTCCTTATCCTTTAAGAAGGAAATTACAATCACCTTTGCATCCACCTTTCAAACCTTAAGATGATGAGTGCTTCATACTCACAAGACTTCAGGGTTCAATATCACTTTAATGTGCGGTGTAACAGAAGATTAATTTAGTCGAAATTATTCTCAATGATAAGGGGACAAAGCTGTGATGCAAGTGTAGTAGTTTCCAGTCATGACTAGCTCAGCCCAGGACCATCAGAGTACAGCTTTGGCTTTATTGCTGTGACAGAAATGTCAGTTGAGGGCCTGCAGCTATATCGTCTCTGACCTGAGATCATCTTTCTCCATGCTCCTCTCTGCACTGTATCCCTTACACTGTGTATCATTCAAACTGGCTCCACACCAACGACATGAACTCTGTCTGCACCACTGCCAGCCGATGAGCGATCTCTTTGTTGTCCGCGTCAGCACGAGATTACAGCGCCACATTTCTGTCATAGCTCTGACAGGCATGGTGCATCAACAACACTTTTATCACTGACTGTGCGTTTCAGCAGCGTGCACAGCAACGGGTTAACGATGCTGCAGTTCACTTAACACAACTAGATGAATAGGCAACACTTCAGTCTTCTTCACTGTTACAACAGAGAAACAGTCTTTGCAAGGATTGAATTGATTATCTGTCTCTGTATTGTAGAAGTATTGTTCATTCTCTTTGTAGTATAAATTCAGTTTTGGTGTCAGGGTTATCCCAGTTTGTACTCTTCATGTAATCATCATTTTTACATCCATTACATATTATTTCAAACTTGTGCATTGATGATTACAATTAAATTTTTTTTCCTAAAAGACAGATCCAAGCCAAACTGTGAAAACCTCACAGGATATTCAACAGCACTCAATTTTAAAGACTTTCCTAGATTCTTGAAACATTTTCCATCCAGCCGGAATGAAAACTATTGAATTGCATATACTGTACATATATATTTAAACCACCTTCCAAGTTGGGTTTCTTTTAGAAACAACAAATGACACATTGCTTACTACGTATATATATAAGTATTTATTATCAGGTATATTTGTTTATATTGGTCCAAATCAAGCAAGAAGGTACCATATTTTAGTGTTGCAACTTGGGAAAGTAGTTAAAATCTATTTTATTGTTTGGCAAATAGCATATTTTTCATTAATCAGCTGAATAGAAGATTTTCAGAAGAATCTAGAGAAACAAGGTAGTGTGTTTCGTCAAAGGACATGCAGGTTTTCAACTTTTATTTATTGAGGTGTTTGTATCGGTGAGTCGAGTATGAAGAGTATAAAATCTTAGAACGATAATCACATGAGGGACATTAACTGGGCTTGACAAGTCTTTGAGTTTCATACGGTATGACTCTCCTGCTACACACTGCCTTCCTTTTTCCCATTTCAACAGCATCTTCCCATCTTGACTCTCAGTGTTTGACTGTAAACCTGAAAATACAGTCTGTCCTGCTCTCTGTCAAACCTGAGTGACTAGAGGTTCATTGAGGTAGAAGTTCATCCCCCTCTGATAACCGTCCGCCTGCCCTGCACACAGTCCTGCTAGAAGAGTCCCATTAAGAGGAGGGCAGATACCCCTGCTGTCCTGCCCGTACAGTGGTGAAAGATCTCCCATGTATTCAAGCCCCTCGTCCATCCCATCCTCTTCTTCTTCTTCGTCGTCATCATCGTCCTTTTCCCAGAGTGACGTGGCGACGTGGTGGAACTGTGTGGTGTCCTCACACTCCGTTTCTCTGTGGTAGAAATAACTGAAATTGGACACAATGACGGGCACCGGCAACGAGATGGTGAGCACGCCGGCGATGGCGCACATGGAGCCCACCAGCTTCCCGCCAACCGTCTCCGGATACATGTCCCCGTAACCGACCGTTGTCATGGACACCACGGCCCACCAGAAAGCCTCCGGGATGCTTGTGAAAGACGTGTCAGGACTGTCCACTTCCGCAAAGTAGACAGCGCTAGAGAAGAGTATGACCCCGATGAAGAGGAAGAAGATGAGCAAGGCGAGCTCTCGCAGGCTGGCCTTCAGCGTCTGGCCCAGGATCTGGAGTCCCTTAGAGTGACGAGAGAGCTTGAAGATCCTGAAGACCCTGACCAGCCTGATGACCCTGATGAGGGCAAGAGACACAGAGGGCTGGGTGCCTTTGTCTTTGGCCAGCTCCGTACCCAGTGTGACAAAGTAGGGAATGATGGCGAAGAAGTCAATGGTGTTCATGACGTCTTTGAAAAAGTGAATCTTGCTCGGAGCACAGATAAAGCGCATGATGAGTTCAAAGGAGAACCAGCAGATGCAGACACTCTCCACGATGAAGAAGGGGTCCTGGAAGGGAGTGAAGCCAGGTGGGACCAAGATGGTTTCATTCGCTATGGTGGGGTGAGGTATGGTGGTGAATTGCTGTAAAACAAAGGATAAAAGAAAAGAGGTTACAGCTACACTCTATGATTTGAAAAAGTCAAAGCATATGAGGTATTCTTCCTAACTTATACAACTTCTTTACATGTTTTATCATCTGTTGCTTATCAGACATGAGTAGCCTCTAAAGGGGGAAGGTGAAAGACCTCCATGGAGACGAAGGTTACGAGCGGGTAAACAGAGAGAAAACAAGGATGGCGTAAACAGGAGTGCGATGGACGGAAACTGAGAAGAAGCGATTATTAACATAGTTTGTTGTCAGCACATTTAGAGTATGACTGAGCCTGTGAAATCTGTGATACTGTGCTAAGTTTTCTCTCCTCTCTATTTTCACTCCCCTGCTTTATTTTTCCTCACAGACTTTTCATATAAATCAGTTTCTCTATATTTAAACACACAAAAAATATTAAGTTCATGTGACTCTGGGTTGTGTTACACACCAGACACTGGCATGTCCGTGGCATCTGACACTTAATTTAACCCGCCTGCTTGTTTTTTTTTCTAGGAAGTAGGTGTGGGTTTGAAATGACTGGGCATTAGTGACTTTTAACAAGTTAGATAGAGTTACGCTGAGCTTTTGATGGCCTCCCAGCACACATTGTCCTCAACGCTATGTATTTATATGTTTTTTAATGCTTGTGTCCATCCATCAACGTCGTGTCCTCATGTGTTTCTTTATATACAAACTTAACTGCTTGCAACATTTACAACGTGAATTCCAACTTCATACCAGCTCAGATGAGAGTATCATTGGATCTTAAAGAGATTTACGTCTCTGACATTTCTGACACTGCTAGAAAATAGTTCTGGTGTGCTCTGGTCTGGTGCTGAGGGGAATAAGTCGCCGATCATGAACTGCAACATCTGTGGCTTTATTCCATATCATTCTCCAAGTGGCAACTACCACAACTTGAGGCTGAAGTGAACGCAGAAGTACATTAAAGTGCAATGTCACTAATGATTCCCATTCAGAAATTGTCATCACCCTTTCAAGAAATAGTCAGTAATTTTTTTCAACAAGTCGTTATGATCTCAGTCGCTACATTCAGGCCCTTCAACAAGTGTGCTGGTGCTCACTTTGAAAATGTTTGCTCTGTTAATAAACTTTGAAGACTCATAGTAGCTTAAATGTCCGCTGTGTGGGTATTCACTGACAGCTGTGATTGACAGTTTGCTAATAATATTTTATAAGATTTAATGTTACTTGTGTCCTGTTAGCACAATTGATCTAAAGTAGCTGATATTAACCCAAGTGTGCAGCGTTTGACATTCCCAGTAAACTAGTGTTCCCTTCGGTCAGAGGTAGCGAGGTGTGTTTATTTGGAAGGTCTCCATTTGAAAAACGTGGTCTACCATAAGCCTCACTACGTCCATCGTTATATAAAGTCTATGGTCACTCCCCATTTCTTTCCCTTAATTCCCGTCATCGCTTTACTGTCCAAATCTCTATAAAGACAAAAAATGCTCAAGAATTGTTAACAAAAAAGAAACCAATCCTCATTAAAACTGTTGACAGTAGGTTCCTGGCACCAACCTCCCAAGGAGACAGTGGTCTACGCTAAATCTTTTCAGGACTGGACATGGCCCCTGCTTGGCCAGCCTTCACAAATGGGGCAGTAGCCCAAGCCCACTGTGTGCTTGTGGAGAGGAGCAGACTATGGAGCACATCATAGAAGTTTGTCCTCTCCAAAGACTGAAAGGAGGATTAGTCACCCTCCATACAGCAGACCAGGAGGCAACTGCTTGGCTTAAAGACTTTGCATTCGCTAAATAATAATAGTAGAGTAATCTGGACATAGTTTCAACTGTAATCTACTTTAAAAAGGATGTTTTATGTTAAACATCAAACTTTAGGTTAACGTATGTAGAAATTCTCTCTGGAAGTCAAAATCTGAGCTTCAACCTGCTCTGCACACTTTGTTTGCAAAAGGTTTTGTTGCGTTGTCCACTCTCTCTGCTTTGGATTGGATCCTGGCTCAAACACGTGTGGATCTAATGGAGAAGTTGGCATTTTGATAAATAAGATAAGATAAATAAGGAGTGTTTTTAACTGTAAATCATGTAGAGATATTTCAGTAAAGCCCCAGAATAATAATAATGTAGACCTGGAAATGTGCATAATATGTCTACTTTAATAGTTTGAACATCACAAAAAACATTTAATTCACCTCCACAACGGTCAATATCTCAAAACTTGGGCACGAATTTGCATGTCTAATAGACTACTAGACCCATGATCCACCAGTCATTTAAGAGACATCATGTAGATCCATATCAGGTCTTGTCATATACAAGCATCACAGTCGACCATCTTTTAAGTGAGTGATCGTATGGGGACGGCTGTCTGCTGTGGTGTTCAAGGCGTCCATGTGCTCTGATCATATGAGCCTATCTATCTCTGGATGGCAGTAATGTAGAGGCTGCGGTGGTGATGGAGAGCGTAAATCCACTGCGTGCCGCTCCGGATCACCTCCGTGCCTCAACCCCAGAATCCGCCTCGTCTCCAGGCTACCGGAGCGTATGCGAGGCTAATTTAATTTTGAGTCGGGTCATCAGAAAAGCTGATCTGCGAGCCTCTTTTCCATGCCATTTTCAGTATCCGTGAGTCACAGTGTTTATTAATACAGACATTTGTTTATGTGTTGATGTGCTCTTAGAGTTGTCCTTTCTCTATATATAGCCCTTTAGATCTCTATGGGGTAACGTGAGACAACTTCGTCTCCTTTCCTTGCTTTCACACTCGCCTCTCTACTACTAATGCCTTCCAGTCTCTCTTTTCTCAGCACTTTTGAAGTATCTACTCCACCGTAATGCACTTGTTGGCTCTGGCAGTCGTCCCTGAGTGGTTGAAGAGGGATTGCATCTCTAAAACATATCCCTCCTCTTACAGTAACCGACCTCCATCAAACCTGCTCTGTCTCAGTTTCTCCTCACCTCCTCTCTCTCTCCTGACTACGGTTTTTCCACCAGTGGTTTAAACTTCACTCCTCATCTCTTTCATTACTCCCTCTCAATCTGAGCAGATCAGATTTAACGACAAGTCCAAAATAATCTCGAGAAAAGCTTGCCATCGTTGTCTCCTCTCTATCTGCTGACCTTGCTTTTCCTTTTCCTCGATCTTTCTTGGAGATTGTTTTCATGAACTGCAAATTCTGCATTTTTTTTCCTACTCAGCCTTCACTTTTTTCTCCAGGCATTGAATGAAGGAGATAAAACCGTTTTCACCTTGTACCGAGAGAGCTGGTTTATGTTTGGCAAGGTGACACCCGTCAGCACATTTTGTCCTTCTATGTTCACCTCATCACTTCCTGGACAGCGTTAACGTCTGTTGTCTTTGCACCCTGTCAGCTACTTTCCTGCTCCATCACCCATCTGGTTGTCTCCCTCGTTTATGTGAATTTCCACTGACACAATCTCCATCTGCAGCCTCGTCAATCCTCTACTCAACTATAATAAGTAGCATCATGTAACCCATCACACAGCCCTCGCCCCTCCTCACCTCCCTCTGTTCCTTCTCATTCCTGAACTCAGGCAGAGTCTCCAGGCAAAAGATGAGAATGGAAATAATGATGACCGCAACGCTGATGATGGCGATGATCCGAGCTGCACTGGAGGACTCCGGATACTCAAACAGCATCCAGAGGCGACGCTGCAGATCATTGCTGGGTAAAGGCCTCTCCTCCACTTTTGGGAAGCCTTCGTCCTCCTTGAAGCGGTCGATGACTTCCTCTCCGAGCTCGTAGAAGCGGAGCTCCTCCACAAATATGTCCAGAGGAACGTTGGCAGGCCTCCGCAGCCTCCCGCCTGACTGATAGAAGTACAGGATGGCGTCGAAGCAGAACCGGCTCCTGTCCAGGAAGAGTTCATTCCGCAATGGGTCAAAGTATTGAAGTCTTTTCCGAGCGTTGCCCAGCAGGGAGTCTGGGAACTGAGCGAGGGTCCGCAACTGGGTCTCATAACGCATCCCTGACACGTTGATGGCCAGGCGTTCAGTCAGAGCCCAGCCACTCCTCAACGGACAGCGACGGTTCTCCCTCTTGGCCTCTCCACTCGGCTCCTTCTCGTTGCCCTCCTTCTCCAGCTTGTTGTGCTTGTCTTTGGTCCACTTGTCTTCATCGCCAGCCTCCTCGGCTTTCTGTTTCTCTTCTGTCTGCCCTCCTCCTTCTGTGCCTCCTTTGCCTCCTCCTTTATCTTTGTTATCCATCTCTTAACCTTCGATTTTTTTTTCTTTTTACTGTTTTACTTCTCTTGTCTCTTTGCCCTGGAAGAAACAGAGGAGAATAGGGAAATATGAGTAGATAAAGGTAAAGAAAAATGAAGTAGAGGGTTTTATCTACAACCTTTAGTACATATAAATCTATTTTTAGTATAATATCCTATTCATGTTAAATAAATTGTCTTTTAGTTGCCAAAACATCCATCTAGCAGTTACACAGCATCACAAATAATCTTTATCATCCTAAAACATTTAAGAATCAATAAAGTTTTATAAGACTTTTTATCACATATAAACTGTACATGTACAATTGCAGTGAAATGAATTGCGACAATCCCGATCGTGCAAGCAAGAATAAAAACACGAATATAAAAATATGCATAAATACGTAAGAGGATGGAGAGCTATGTATATATTTATCCACACAATAAAAATATATATAAAGATAAAATATAAAGATATATACAAATTACAATATAGATAAATAAATTAGTCAGTAATATATAACCATCAAAATCTTACCTCTCTCTGTGTAAATGCAATTTTCAGTGCAATAGAAAAGAGAAAAATTACATGACAACACATTATTTAGAAACATATGAGGTAGATATGTATGGGGTAAGAGTGATTAGAAATATGCCACAGTAAAAAAAAAATTGCTGATCATACAATTAAAAACAAATTAAAATTAGTAATAAAATTATTTGTAGATTTCTGAGAAGACTTTTCTGCACCTCTCTCTGCTACACTTTACTGTAAATCACATTGTGCACACACTCCATGCAACAAACTTCATGCTGAGCTTATCACCTTGTCCAATAGGGATCAGACTGATACCGGCTTCCTCCTCTCTGAGCTGCTGATTCAAACTAATCAAACCTCCAGAGAACGACCATGACGCTCCTCGTGAACCTCCACCTCAGGGTGTCTTTCGGGCTGACCCGTCCCTTCTTGTGAAACAGTTTAAAGGCTATCGATTCCCTCATTATGATGTGTGATGTTCATTTGGTAGAGGAGGGGAGGGGAGGGGAGGGGAGGAGGCAGCAGGAAGCAGCGTGGCTCCTTCAGGAGCTGCTGCTCTGGTGTTAATCTGCAACCGGGGTGAAGTGAAGATAGTTAAGCTTGTTTGTAGGTCACTCCATGTCTTCACTTTCTCCCTTGTGCTCGCTCTCTCACGCTCGGTACGCCTCTGGGGAATGCTGTCAAGCCGAAATTCAATCTTCAACCCTCTCCTAGTGTAAGAGCACCGCTGCCTCTTCATCCCCTTTTTTCTCACCCCCCATAACCCCCCATAAAAATGTCAACCTCTTAACCCCTCTCTTTTTTTCTTAAACATACTGTACATATTTGCGCACTCGTGTAGACATGAACTCACACAGCAGAGGCCAAAAGTTTTATGTTAAAAAAAAAAAGAAAGAAAAAGAAAAAAAATTGAGGTTGTAATTATCTTGATTTAAACTCTGTGGTGAAAATAATTAGACCACAAACTTGATTAGTATTATGTTTTATTGGTTTCCTTATTTCATTTGACTGTAAGTATAAATCTGGAAGGCTGTGGTTATTTTAGATGCATTATGAAGTCTAAGCTCAAGCGTGCATGTCTGGCGCCGCGTCTGCGTGCAGTAAAACTACAACTCCCATAACAGGCTTTAATGACAGACGCACTGTGCAAAATGCTGCCTTTAAATACTCCACATAAACTTTGGATTTCTCACTTTTCAGAACTGTAACTGAGACTGTCTGCTACGTTTAATTGCTTTTGTGGGAAAATAAGAAATTAGATTTACTGACATCATTTTCTACAGAATTTAGATTTTATTTCATTTTTTAAGTCACACTGGCTGCATGGCTTGTTTTTGGTCCACCACTTTCAGGCTGAAATAATTAAAGTATTGGATGATTTGCCTTAAAATGATGTGCAGACTTTCTTTTTCCTCAGAAGATATTTATAATAACTTTTGGTTTTGGGAATCAGACTGGACTCGAGTGCTACCATGAGGTTTTAGTGAAATGTATTAACAACTGTTGGATTACCATGATATTTTCTACTTTAGTCATGTCCTCCCAGAATCATCGTCTGCCTTTTCATAGCGCACCATGCAGCATCTGGTTACAATTTCACTTTGTCCAATTTATGCTGAAATACCAGCAAACTAACCCTAACCCTAACTGTACCACATGGTTGGTGCTAATTTTAAAATGTTTAGAGCTGCAACACAACAATTAGTTAATCAACAGAAAATTAATTGTCACAATTTTGATAATCAGTTAATCGTTTTGAGTAATGTTTTAAGAAAAAGTGTCAAAATGCTCTGTTTCCAGTTTCTTTAATGTGAATATTTTCTGGTGTTTTTTGTTTATTTTATCGTCTATGATATTAAACTGAATACCGTTGGGTTGTCCACTGTTGGATGGGACAAAAGAAGATAAACAGGGAAACAGATTAATCGATAATGAAGCTAAGCTAATTGCAGACTTACAAATGTTAGCATGCTGATACACTAACATGGTAAACATTATATAATTGGTTAACATCAGCATGTTAACATTGTCATTGTTAGTATGTTAGCATGTTAACAGAGCTGCTTGCATGGCTGTAAACTCTACTTATTGGCCAACTAGATTGCAATTGTGTTTTTTATTGTCTGCATGTCAAACACATTTCTGACCTCCCTTTTAAAACGTCTTTGTGAAAAAACAATTACCCTAATATGATTGATATAAGTAAGACTCAGTATAGTATATACTGCTGTTTTTTTTTTATTATTGGGCTACAGCAGGTGTCTTTAATGAAGCCATAAATGTTTTCATATCATTTTTAATAGATTAGGTTTGTAGCTTCTTGACGTTTATTTAAAGAAACATCCTAGCATCAAAATTCCCACCGTTTCTGCGGGAACATGGTGTTCTCCGATACTTCCGGTTGCACCTGAAGGCAGCAGAGCAAACCCCATGATTTTGTGGAACTTTGAACCTCACACATAAACAGCTGTGATAAACAGTGATGATTGAAGTCGGTGGATTCACCTGAAGAGACACGGAGCTGCTGCGAAAAAATAAAGTAAAGAAAAGAAAGTTAATTTAAATTTAAAGATAATTTCTTGCAGTGTAAACAGCTGCAGCGCTGTTTGTTTGCAGCGCGGCGTTTCTGCGTTTCACGACCAGACTTATATTATCACCATAAACAGCCAAAATGTCCCTGCGTTACCTCAACAAAGTCGCGATTGTCACAGGAGGATCCAAAGGCATTGGCAGAGGGATTGTCAAAGTGTTTGGTATGCTGGTTTTGTGTTGCATGTTGCAGTTGTTTTGCTTGTTATTAAAGCAGGAAGTTGCAAACTAAGCATTTTGCAACTTTCTTTTTTAGTGGAGAATGGTGCCAAAGTGGTGTTTTGTGCAAGAGGAGGTTTGTAATATTGCTTTTTTTTATTCTTATTAAATGCTATATTGAATGCGAAAGGTTATATATATGTTATATCACCACATTCTATCAATCACATATTGAATTTGTTATGTTTTTTTTAATAGTACAATGCATGCATCTGGTAGAAAATAAACAAAATGATATAAGCTGAAAGAGATCTAAATATAAAGTGTGACTATCACCACACTCATTGATGTATTACAGGTGCAGTAGGTGAAGCTCTGGAGGCCGAGCTTAACAAAGCAGGGCCAGGATCCTGCAAATTTGTCACATGTGACATCTCTAAAGAGGATGATATCAAGGTAAGCTTTAATGAACTGGTTATACTGCACTTAGATTTATAGTTATAGTTAGCTTATAAAATGAGCAGAGAGTCATCATGATCACAAGACCAGAAGTGCACATTGTGTCTGGTTTGTCACATGACTTGACCTCAATGCCAGAGTCCCAAAGTGAGATAAGGCTGAGTGTCCACATATATATACTGGATAGGAAATGTTCAGTTTTAAGTAACTTGTTATCTTGTCTGTTACACTCATCTGTATCTAGATGAGGTTTCTTAATGTTGCGTGTGTGTGTGTGTGTGTGTGTGTGTGTGTGTGTGTGTGTGTGTGTGTGTGTGTGTGTGTGTGTGTGTGTGTGTGTGTGTGTGTGTGTGTGCTCTGCTGGCTGAAGTTATTTCTGTTTCAGCTCTTTTGTTGATAACTGGTTTCTCTGGTCTGCTTGTTTTAAAATGCAGCTGATTTAAGGTGTGATTGTGTTTTCAGAGACTCATCGCTGTCACGGTGGAGCATTACGGACACATTGACTGCCTGGTCAACAATGCAGGGTGGCGTGAGTCTGACTCTCACTTCTGTTGTTTGTTTTCGTGACAATGCTTCTTTTATTTCATTTGTTTTTGTTTTTTTTTAAATCTTCCTCCCCAGACCCGCCTCATAAATCCACTGATAACACCACAGCAGAGGAGTTCAGAGATCTGCTGAATCTGAACCTCGTCAGCTACTTCTTGGCTTCTAAAGTAAAGTCGCCAACTTCTTAAAAAGGCAAATAATTTGATGATAAACTGCCCCCTCACCCGAAATTATTCACATTTAAGAAGTTGTAATTTGATATTTTTTAAATTAATTGGTCATGAAAATAGTTGTTGATTAATTGTCAATTAATTCATTGATAAATTGTTGCAGCTGTAAATAATGTAGGATCTTTGTGTTAATTGGAGCTCTCACTCTCGCTGCAGTTTGCGTTGCCGTACTTGCGACAGCGTCATGGAAACATCATCAATGTTTCCAGTCTGGTCGGATCCATCGGTCAGAAAGATGCTGCTCCTTATGTCGCTACCAAGGTGAGTTCACTGTCCAGGAAATAGGGGTTGTGTTGTTGTTTACTGTAATACTGCATACTACATCACTCATAATACTGCAGTACTTTTACTGTAATACTGCATACTACATCACTCATAATACTGTAGTACTTTTACTGTAATACTGCATACTACACCACTCATAATACTGTAGTACTTTTACTGTAATACTGCATACTACATCATTCATAATACTGCAGTACTTTTACTGTAATACTGCATACTACATCACTCATAGTACTGTAGTACTTTTACTGTAATACTGCATACTACATCGCTCATAATACTGTAGTACTTTTACTGTAATACTGCATACTACATCACTCATAAGACTGCAGTACTTTTACTGTAATACTGCATACTACATCACTCATAATACTGCAGTACTTTTACTGTAATACTGCATACTACATCACTCATAATACTGCAGTACTTTTACTGTAATACTGCATACTACATCACTCATAATACTGCAGTACTTTTACTGTAATACTGCATACTACATCACTCATAATACTGTAGTACTTTTACTGTAATACTGCATACTACATCACTCATAATACTGCAGTACTTTTACTGTAATACTGCATACTACATCACTCATAAGACTGCAGTACTTTTACTGTAATACTGCATACTACATCACTCATAATACTGTAGTACTTTTACTGTAATACTGCATACTACATCACTCATAATACTGTAGTACTTTTACTGTAATACTGCATACTACATCACTCATAATACTGTAGTACTTTTACTGTAATACTGCATACTACATCACTCATAATACTGTAGTACTTTTACTGTAATACTGCATACTACATCACTCATAATACTGCAGTACTTTTACTGTAATACTGCATACTACATCACTCATAAGACTGCAGTACTTTTACTGTAATACTGCATACTACATCACTATAATACTGCAGTACTTTTACTGTAATACTGCATACTACATCACTCATAATACTGCAGTACTTTTACTGTAATACTGCATACTACATCACTCATAAGACTACAGTACTTTTACTGTAATACTGCATACTACATCACTCATAATACTGCAGTACTTTTACTGTAATACCGCATACTACATCACTCATAATACTGCAGTACTTTTACTGTAATACTGCATACTACATCACTCATAATACTGCAGTACTTTTACTGTAGTAGGATTTTTCATGCATGACTTTTATTTGTAACAGAGTATTTTTGCATTGTTGTACTGGTACTTTTAAATAAAGCATCTCAGCACTTCTTCCACTACTGTTTTACTCTCAGCTGAAGTCAAAGGGAGTCATGTAATGTGGTCTTTTCTCCACAAGGGGGCGATCATTGCCATGACAAAGGCGATGGCTGTGGATGAGAGTCGCTACAATGTGAGAGTCAACTGGTGAGAGAAACTATTTTCTGTGTTAAAATCTGGCTCCTCTCTCTGCGACAGTTTCCTCTATGACTTATTTCACTGTTAATTACTCCCTCACTCTCACCCCTTTTATATTTAAATGTAAAGCGTAGGTAGTTTGGCAATTCAAATGAACAACAGTAGCTCTTTTCCAAACAATGTTCATGACCTTGTTTCTATTTGAGAGTCTTAGGTTTAACTTTTTGATGAGCTAATTAAACATTAAGTCTTCTAATGTTAGAAAATCATGCTTTTTTTTAAACATTTAGTCACATTTAAGTAAAGAACGCTTCCTATTTTACTCAACAACTTAAAACAGGGGTGTCAAACATGCGGCCCTTCCCTCCTCCCTTTCTTCCTTCCTTACCTCTTTTCTTCCCTCCTTCCCTCCTTCCTTCCATCTTTCCTTACTCCCTTTCTTCCTTCTGACTTTCCTAACTTCTGTCCTTCCTCCCTTTCTTCCATCCTGCCTTCCTTCCTTCATTCTGTCCATCCTTCTTTCCTTCCTTCCTTCCATTTTTCCTTCCTGTCTTCCCTCCTTCCTTCCATCTTTCCTTCCTTCCTTCCTTCCTTCCTCCCTTCCTTCCATCTTTCCTTCCTCCCTTTTTCCTTCTGACTCTCCTTCCTTCCATCCTTCCTTCCTTCCTTCATTCTGTCCGTCCTTCCTTCCTTCCTTCCAATTTTCCTTCCTGTCTTCTTTTCATTCATTCCTTCCTTCCATCTTTTTAATGGTCCGGCCCACATGAGATCAAATTGTGCTGTATTGATTGAATATGAGTTTGACACCCCTGACTTAAAACCACTGACCAGACACCATAATTATGTCATTAACCCTTACAGCACTAGTCAACTTAAAGCTTAGAGCACCTGTGTCTTAAAGTACTTAACTGCTTTGAAACCTACTAATACCATTTCCTGCCTAATAACAGTGTCTGCTGTCCATTTGTTGCAGCATCTCTCCGGGCAATGTGATGACACCGCTGTGGGAAGAGTTAGCAGGACAGACACCAGACGCTGCAGCCGCCATTAAAATGGGAGAAAACGCTCAGGCAAGTTCTCACTGAAGGACACTCGGGTAGAAATGACTTGTTAGAAGAGGAAGTGAAGTGACTCGGCAGGTTTTAAAACAACAGTCAGGTGAACAGTTGAGCATTGAAGCAGGTTTTACTTTGCTGTATTTATTCCTCCTATTCATACTGACAGATGCCTTAAATGCACTTTAGCTGAAATTAAAGGCAAGGCAGTTTTATTTATATAGCGCATTTCATACACAATGGCAACTCAATGCAACCCCACACTAATAAAAGAGAGAAATAAAATGCTAGAATAGAGCATTAAATATAAGATTGCAGCATAAAATAATAATTTGCTTTAAAACCATTAAAAGGACAAAGAGTGCAAATGAAAGATTAAAATGTAAAGTGCTTTAAAAGAGCTCAATCATAAATAATAATTAATAAAAATCACCCAAAAAAAAGGGAATTTAGCATTAAAGGACTGTAACTTTGAAAGATATTGACTTGATTTGAACAACTGAAGCTTTATATTATCGTCCAGTAAACTTTTAAATACAATTTTTGCACAGGAGAAAAGCTTTCCAATCACTTCCAATCTCTAATCTCCAATCACTTACATTGAAAGTTTATTATGAAGTGATCTCTCAATGACCAGGAGGAACGATTATGGCAAGAAAATGATGTCTTAATGTTCATTTAAACACCTTACTGTTGTCTCGGCACAGACTTAAAGAGTCTGAAACATTCCTTTTAAAGACTGAAAAGTATTTAAAAAATATAGTGACTCTTATAAAAGATAACTATTATTATCAGGTCAAATATTACAGGCATTGTTTTTTAGTTGCATTTAACCGATAAGGTCTAAGTAACTTAAATGCAGCACAATAATAATAAAGTGAAGTTTTATTCTGAAGCTTCCTGCTGCTGCCGCTCTGTGATTCTCACCTGCAGAGAAATGTTAACCTCTGATTTCTGCTGAGCTGGAATAGCAGTAAAACCCCAGCGAAGGTCTCCAGGTTTAACTGTAAACCATTACGGGGATGATTACGGTGAAGCCGACGGTCTCAGCAAACATTGTTGTGTTAATGAGCCGCACCCGCACCGCAACGCACTGTGGTCTGTCTATTGTGTTGTAAATGTTAATACACCCTCGTTCCTGGATCCAGATGGGGAGAGAGATCCTGAAACAGCTTCTTTTTTTTTCTTTGCCATGTAAATTACAGCCGTCGTTTCATCTCGGTAGGATGAGATGTTTAACGCTAACAGGGTGACGAGAGAGAGACTAGACCAGGGGAAACCAATTTGATCTCATGTGGGCCGGATTATTAAAAAGATGGAGGGGAGGAAGGAAGGAAGGAAGGAAATAAGAAGGGAAGGAAGGAAAGACAGGCAAAAGGAAGGAGGGAAGAAAAGAAGGAAACAAGAGATAGTGACAGATGGACAGACAGAAGGAAGGAAGGGAGAAAGAAAGGAAGGACAGAAGGAAGAATGGAAGGAAGGAAAGACAGGCAAAAGGAAGGAGGGAAGAAAGGTAGGAAGGACAGAAGGAAGAAAGGGAGGAAAGCCAGATGGAAGGAAGGTAGGAAGTTCAGATGGAACGAAGAAAGGAAAAAAGGAAGGTAGGAAGGACAGAAGGAAGAAAGGGAGGAAGGACAGATGGAAGGAAGGAAGGAAAAAAGGATGGTAGGAAGGACAGATGGAAGAAAGGGAGGAAGGACAGATGGAAAGAAGGAAGGAATGAAGAAAGGAAAAAAGGAAGGTAGGAAGGACAGATGGAAGAAAGGAATGAAGGACAGATGGAAGGAAGGAAGGAAGGAAGGAAGGAAAAAAGGAAGGTAGGAAGGACAGATGGAAGAAAGGGAGGAAGGACAGATGGAAAGAAGGGAGGAATGAAGAAAGGAAGGTAGGAAGGACAGATGGAAGAAAGGAATGAAGGACAGATGGAAGGAAGGAAGGAAGGAAGTAGAAAAGGAAGGTAGGAAGGACAGATGGAAGAAAGGGAGGAAGGACAGATGGAAAAAAGGAAGGAACGAAGAAAGGAAAAAAGGAAGGTAGGAAGGACAGATGGAAGGAAGGAAAGTGGGCTGGACTGTACTCCTCGGCGGGCCGGTTCTGGCCCACAGGCCGCATGTTTGACACCCCTGGACTAGCCTGTGTGTCAGCTTGCACTTCATTATTCATAGTGGAGGAGCGGAGGAAGGATGGACAGTGGAGCGCAGGAACATCATAACAGTTTAAAGATTAAAATGTATTAATCACACGTGGCATTAGGAAGTTTCTAGTTTCTCCCAGTTGTCGGCCGACTGAGTTACAATCAATGCATTGTGAGAAACTTTCAGGAATTAAGTTTGTTCCTGGATGCAAAGAATGAAAAAAATCCCATCATCTGCAGCCAGTTTTATTCTTCCTCTACCTGGAAATGCTGCAGAGCCTGTCGGTGTAATAACAGAGCAGCGGCAGAGGCAGTAACCATGGGAACAGACACTGACAAACGAGACAGTTGCCCAGCAGTGTCAACACCAACGTGCACCGGTGGAAGCTGAACAGGAATGAGATGTGACAACGTTGTTCTTTGTCTAACAGCTGATGGGTCGCATGGGCACCGAGGCCGAGTGCGGACTGACCGCCTTGTATCTGGCCGCCGACGCCACTTTCTGCACCGGCATCGACCTGCTGCTCAGCGGAGGAGCCGAGCTGAACTACGGCTTCAAGAGTCAGATCCCATCCTGAACGCTACAGGCTGCTAATGTGTGTGTGTGTGTGTGTGTGTGTGTGTGTGATTAATGATTTAACAGATTAATGATTAAAATAACTTTATACCAGTCAGTGGTGGAGAGTAACTAATAACATGAATCAAGTATGAGTTTGAGGTTTTAATTTGATTATTAATGCTACTTTATACTTATTGTACTTTCTACTCCACTACACTTATTTGACAGCTTTAGTTACTTTTCAGATGAAGATTTGACTGATTTTTGTCTTTTTACGTCTTTACAAAAAGCAGTGTGTAGTCAGCTCACATTTCAGATGTCTATGAGTTGTTAACAGCTCCACCAAACATGCTCTCACATGGTTTCATTTCAATAAATGTTCAAATGATGCAATATTTCAGTAAAAATCAAAGATTAGACAAAAAAATCCCAAATCAGATTTTTTGTCTTCTTTCCTCTCCCATTAATCATCTCACCAGCCCTCACATTTATCTGCTGACCCTTTGGAGGGACCCCACCCCTAGGTTGGGAACCACTGGACTAAACTAACTACTGTATATAAAGTAGTATAAACTAGCTAACTGTATATAAAGTAGTATAAACTAGCTAACTGTATATAAAGTAGTGTAAACTAGCTAACTGTATATAAAGTAGTATAAACTAGCTAACTGTATATAAAGTAGTGTAAACTAGCTAACTGTATATAAAGTAGTGTAAACTAGCTAACTGTATATAAAGTAGTAAACTAGCTAACTGTATATAAAGTAGTATAAACTAGCTAACTGTATATAAAGTAATATAAACTAGCTAACTGTATATAAAGTAGTGTAAACTACCTAACTGTATATAAAATAGTAGAATAAACTAGCTAACTGTATATAAAGTAGTATAAACTAGCTAACTGTATATAAAGTAGTATAAACTAGCTAACTAGCTAGTTAATTAGCTAGTTTATACTACTTTATATACAGTTAACTGTATATAAAGTAGTATAAACTAGCTAACTGTATATAAAGTAGTGTAAACTAGCTAACTGTATATAAAGTAGTAAACTAGCTAACTGTATATAAAGTAGTATAAACTAGCTAACTGTATATAAAGTAATATAAACTAGCTAACTGTATATAAAGTAGTGTAAACTAGCTAACTGTATATAAAATAGTAGAATAAACTAGCTAACTGTATATAAAGTAGTATAAACTAGCTAACTGTATATAAAGTAGTATAAACTAGCTAACTGTATATAAAGTAGTATAAACTAGCTAACTAGCTAGTTAATTAGCTAGTTTATACTACTTTATATACAGTTAACTGTATATAAAGTAGTATAAACTAGCTAACTGTATATAAAGTAGTGTAAACTAGCTAACTGTATATAAAGTAGTATAAACTAGCTAACTGTATATAAAGTAGTGTAAACTAGCTAACTGTATATAAAGTAGTAAACTAGCTAACTGTATATAAAGTAGTGTAAACTAGCTAACTGTATATAAAGTAGTATAAACTAGCTAACTGTATATAAAGTAGTATAAACTAGCTAACTGTATATAAAGTAGTGTAAACTAGCTAACTGTATATAAAGTAGTATAAACTAGCTAACTGTATATAAAG
This sequence comes from Scomber japonicus, assembly GCF_027409825.1. NCBI lineage: Eukaryota > Metazoa > Chordata > Actinopteri > Scombriformes > Scombridae > Scomber > Scomber japonicus. The sequence continues at coordinate 25,378,246 of NC_070595.1, forward strand.
TAGTATAAACTAGCTAACTGTATATAAAGTAGTGTAAACTAGCTCCACCTCCAGCAGCTACAACAGTAACATGCTGCTCTAACACTGATGCTTCACTATTAATAATCTAATGAAGTCATGTATAATAATATATCACTACTTTTACTGTAATACTGCATACTACATCACTCATAATACTGCAGTACTTTAACTGTAATACTGCATACTACATCACATGATTACTTTAACCCTTACATATTGTTAATCTTCCTTTATAACAAGTGTCTATACCAACATTTGTGTTCATGTTTTCTTTAGATTTGATACTATTACAGTAAAAAATACATTCACAATCACACTATATTATCATTTTCTGTTAATTTAAGTAAGGATGATTGAAAGGATGGCAGGCTTCATGACAACCTTTAACACCCTATATCATAAATCATTTAAAAAATATTTCCACTTTTGGATATTTTAGGCCATTGTAGGAGAAATCATAACATTTCAAGCTTAAATAATATAATGTATGTGTTGTTTTTTAAATCAAATATCAAACAACAGTATTTCAGAGAGGAACATTTTGCTGATAACACTTATATACTTCCACTTTTTTTTTTATAATTAAGTCTTTTTTTTTTACATCACTGCATTATATTATACACATGTTAAAAGTATGCTTGGCTTGCATTAAAAACGTGATGCTTTCTGGTATGAAGCTGCACATGTTGGCACCCAGCTGTAACAGGACCTGCTGCACCCCTCCCCACCTCTCCACCAATCAGCGCGCGCCCATTTGACCTCTAGTAACCTCGCCCCTTTTGCGTTCTTGTGCCAACTTGGCGTCGACCAATCAGATGGCACGTTTTGTGTCACGCCTTCAGTGACTTCTTGAATGAGACCTTGCTGGTTAAATAAAACCGGTTTACTACCAATAGATGATCTTATTCTTATCTTATTGCTGAGTGTTGATGTTGAAAAATATATGTTATCCCTCATATGAGATGGTGTTCATATGGAGTAGTGAAGTTTTTATTTAATTAGAGAGGTAATCAAAATGAATAGTCTATATTTCTTTCTGCAGATTTTAATACATGCATTCATCAAACCAGTATACCAGTATAGTGTTATCTCTTCTGCTATCCATAGCGACATTTTTAGGATTTCTGAACTTTACCTTATACAGTTTTTTGGGAGAGACTAGGTGCACACATTAAAAGCAATTTAAAAAAAAAAAAGAGCCACATGTAAGTCCAGGAGACGTTTATAGAGAAAACTGAATAAAATTACATATGTAAAAAGAAAAGAAGAGGGGTAAAACAAATATATTTCTAACACTTAAACGTTTAAAACCACAAACTAATAAGTGTCTTATTATCAAAATGACTTTTTAATATATATATGTATATCTTTTTTCATATATATAGCCTATATACTACATGTTTTATTGATTTTTTTAATATTACAAAGATAAGGAAAAAGCACAGACACACCTTCAAAATAAAATAAAAACTACAACAATAGATTGGTCCAATAAAAAGTAGGAAATAAAGGGAAAGGATCACATTTGTATCATCTTTATATATGCGTGCGTGTGTCTGCGTGCGTGTGCGCGTGTGTGTGTGTGTGTGGTGGGGTTTATGGGTTCGTCTCAGCTGAGGCAGTGTGTCGGATTTCAAAAGCGGAACTTTGACTTTGCAGCTGAGTGTTTGTTTCCACACGGCCGGATAACCTCGCTTTTATCATCATTACGTAGCGGAGATGGCAGCCCTCCGATCGGTGAGTCCCCATTGAGCAACCTATCTGTCTCTCTCTATGTGTGTGTGTGTGTGTGTTTATTATCTGTTTCTTTGACTATCTGGGTAAATCATTCACTGAAATTAGCGATAAGTCAGCAGTTAATAAGCCGGGAGAGATAACGAGTCCCGCCGGCCAAAACGACTCGTGCAGACGTGCAAAGGACGCTCAGCCAAAAAAAAAAAAAAAAACCCATTCGCAGAAGCGTAAAGTCAAGTTTGTATTGAGTATAACCTAAAAATTACACCTCTAAAAACCAAACTGATTACATATTATGAATCATAAAGCTTTAATCTAAAATTCGGCTTACATCCATTTTAATATTATTGTCAGTTTTTAATATAAATTCACCTTTTTAAAGGTGATATAACACCACAGTGCTCGCTTCATCCAAACGGTGTTTGATGGAACACCTGCACTAAACATCTAATTTTCTGTTTAGTATTTGCTCAAGATTATTATGCCGAATTGAAGTATATTAGTTGTAATAGGGAGCACACCTTTTGTAAAGTTTGGCTAAGCTTTGCAATAAGCAAGTTTTTGTATTAAATTGTACGATTTTTAAATGGAGTTTGGTTTGAGTGTCTTTCTCCGTGCAAGAGACATTTTATAATAGCTTCAAGTATAAGCTTTGGTTAAAGTGTGTGTGTGTGTGTGTATATATATGTGTGTTATTATCATTTTATGTCTTATTACGTGTTTTGCATTTGTAGTGATTTTGCTGCGTTGTTGCTGAATCACAGTTTGAATGGGGAGAAGGAGGGAGGAGGAGGAGGAAAAGGGGGGTGCTTAAATAACCCCACTGCTTATCTAATAGTTTTAAGCTTACTAATTGCAGATTGTTGATCCATACTTACAAGAAAGGGTAAATATCATGCACCGGTTTTTGCTTATAAATATCATAATGAAAAAAGACCAACATCTGTGTGCTTATATATATATATATATATATATATATATACACATGATTGCAATCACAACAAAACTTGCATCAGCCTCAGTCCTCAAAAGTGCACAACTGAGACTCCAAGCAGTTGAGTCGCTGTGCAACTTTTTTTTATGTTTTTTGCAGGGATTGCTAAGTACAAACAGGTATGCTGCCTGCTTAACATGCATTCCCCCCACCCCCACCCCCACCCACCCAATTAAGCTGATAAACATTTGATTTGCACGATAAAAGCCTTTAAATCTATGTAGGCTATGCTGAATCATTTTTTGCAGATTAAAAGATTAATTAATGGATTACTTTTTAAAAAAGCACAGTGTGTTTTATTTGCTATTACCTGCCTGTATAATTTATCCATCCCAGTTAAACAATAACCCACCCAGTCTAACCCTCTACTTTATTTGCCGAACAGTAGCTGGTTTAAACTTCCTAGAAATGATGATTTAATGCTTTGCTCTGCTGTACAGGATAGTAAAGTTGATAGTTTTACATTAGCTACCACTATTATTGCATCAGTTGCTGCTAATATCATCTCATGACAGGACATAACAACAGTCAGGTATAATATGATTAACTGGAAAGTCAATAAAGCAAGTGGCAACACATCAGACAGGTACCAAGCATGTTGTGCATCTTGTGGTTTACTGTCCCCATAGCAACCATTACAGCTGGTATCTTATTGTGTGTTCAACCTGTTAGAGACATTTAATTACCCTCGGTTTGTTTTTTAAGTGGAGGAAAATGACGCTTATTTTTGCAGCTTTTTGTCACCTACAGTACCATCATTCAAGCGAATAAGAGAGCTACTGTGATTAGTCCATTAACTGAACATTAATCAGCAACTATTTTGACCATTTGAGTCCTTTATTAAAAGAAAAAAATATTAAATGTGAATACTTTCTGATTTCTTTAGTTGTCTGTGACAGTAAACTGAAGGTCTTTGGGTTTTGGACTGTTGGTCAAGACAAAACAAGAGGTTCTTTAGGTTGCATGTTCGGCTTTGGGCAACATTTTTCGCTATTCTATGCCATTTTATAGACCTAATGAAATGAATCTTTAGTTGCGGCCTAATCAAAGTAAGCCAGTTCCTCACCTTGCCATACCTCATGTTGCAGACTTGCCTGCATGTGTGCCTGGTTTCTATTTACAGGACAGCACATAGCACCTGCTGTCTCCTACAGGCATGTGTTACTATCTACATACTGTGATCTGCACGCAAAACGATGGGCGTCGAGTCACACACACACACACACACACACACTCTCGGACATGTCACCCTTGCCGAATGTCACCTGGAATAAAAGACAGAGCTAATATATTGCCTGGTAAATCCTTTACTCCTCATGATAACACTGTATATTTGTTTAATTTGCAGGCACTCCATGGACGACTTGTTCAGGCCCTTCCCTTTTGCTTTGCTCCACAACGGTTCGCCAGCTCCTTCAAGGTAATAAAGAAAACATTAATATTATTCTTTCTCCGCCTCAGCAGGTAAGGTGTGTGTGTGTGAGAGTGAGTGAGTGAGTGAGTGAGTGAGTGAGAGTGTGTGTGTGAGAGAGAGAGAGAGAGAGAGAGAGAGAGAGAGAGAGAGAGAGAGAGAGAGAGAGAGAGAGAGAGAGAGAGAGAGAGAGAGAGAGAGAGAGAGAGAGAGAGAGAGAGAGAGAGAGAGAGAGAGAGAGAGAGAGAGAGAGAGAGGGGGGGAGAGAGGGGGAGAGGGAGAGGGAGGGAGAGGGAGAAAGAGAGAGAGAAAGAGAGAGACCTGTCTGCCCTGATTGAGTTACACTAGTTTGCACCGGTGTGGCCTGACTGTACATATCAGGTGGGTTTTGTCACTGATTGAAAGGTGTTTATAGGTGATTTATGCAAAGCAGGAAGTGACATTTAAAAACATAAAAAGAAGGATTTGTCTTTCAGCATTTTAAGTTTCTTTTTTCCTTCTTCTGTCTTTCCCTCACTCGCTGTTATAATTGTTTAATTCAGCTTGATTCAACTTAATTAATCACCCTGAAAAGTCAGCACTTCAACTGGCTCTATGTATGTAACGCTCAACTAATTGTTCCCATTTTTAAAGCATGCTCTTTTTTTTATGTAATGATGATTTAAAAAACAAAAAAACAATCACTCTATTCGTCGCCTGCTCTGCTTTTGTCCCGTCTACTTCCTTTTTTCCTCCGCCCGGCTCGTCCGTCTCCGTCTCAGGCAGCGGATCTCAGCATCGAACGCAACACAGCATGCAAGCCGAAGCCGGACCCTTCCACCTTGCTGTTCGGCAAGAGCTTCTCCGACCACATGTTGACCATCAACTGGTCACAGAAAGACGGCTGGGAGGCACCTCACATCGTGCCTTTCCAGAACCTGTCGCTGCACCCTGCCACCTCCGCCCTGCACTACTCCACAGAGGTGAGAGAGGAGAGTCGACACGTAACGCATCAAATCACACCTGTAGTATTTCTGAGGTCGTCACAGGGCGTAAGAACAAGAGCAAAGCTGCTGAGAGATGATAATTCAGGAGTTTGTTTTATTACTGAGGTGCCAAAAACATACGGAAAAAGCCTCTGAAAGCATTAAGACCCTCATAAAACCATAAAAATGTACATTATCCTCCATCTAACCCCAACAGAGCTCAACATTACCATTCATCTGCAGGAAAACAGTGCAACATTCAGCCTTGAAAACTAGTCAATTCCTTCAAAATAAAACTAAACTGAAACTAGTCAATTCCTTCAAAATAAAACTAAACTGAAAACTAGTCAGTTCCTTCAAAATAAAACTAAACTGAAACTAGTCAATTCCTTCAAAATAAAACTAAACTGAAACTAGTCACAGGGCGTAAGAACAAGAGCGAAGCTGCTGAGAGATGATATTTGTAGACTTTTTTTATTACTGAGATGCCAAAAACCTACCGAAAAGCCTCTGAAAGCATTAAGACCCTCATAAAACTATAAAAATTGACATTATCCTCCATCTGAGTGATAGTTAGTAACCCCAACAGAGCTCAACACACTCATTCATCTGCAGGAAAACAGTGCAACATTCAGCCTTTAAACAAACAAAGTGATTAGATTAGAGATAGACTGCCAGACTACCTCATTAATCTCATTTAATAATAATTACAGTGCTGCAGCAGCTGCTTAATATCATAATACAAAAACAGAGAGGAACATAAAAGAAGCAGATACAATGTGAAGCTGAATATACAATAGAAATAGAAAAAATTTGAATAGAAACTAGAGAAATAACCAATCTATAATATATGAGTATAGACTGTTAAATGATATTAATATGCTATAATACATGATTATTATTTATATAATATTTATACATGTGGATTTTGCTATGGTAGTAAGGCTTAGGATTGCCCTTGGATGTTAAAAATAATAAATTAATACAATATATATATATATATATATATATATATATATATATATATATATATATATATGTTAACAGTATTTAGTATTATTATTATAATAATCATAACTAACCTGTTTAAGTGAATAAATAAAATATGAAAAGTCACTTTCTTTAATGGTTTACTGTCTTGTTTGCTGTTAACAGGGAGGAACTTCCATAAAACCAGTTAGATTTTACAGTCAGATAATAATAATAATTTTATTTGTATAGCATCTTTTAAAAAACCAGACTTTACAAAGTTAGTACAATAGAAAAGCAAAGACAGACGACACAGGAAGCGATAACAAGACCAACATCAAAGAGAGGACAGTAGAAGACAAACACAATGAAAAAGATTTAATGATATCTCATAAAAGTAAAGCCGTTATCTCCTCAGGCAGCTCACTTCAAAGCCGAGGGGGCCACTTTTAGATTTAAGCCTCCACTTTAGAGCAGCCAGAAGGAAACACCTGAGGGTCCGAGGCTGTGATCTGGCTCATACTGGGTCAACATTTCTGGTATATATCAATCTTTATCAATCAATCTTTATTTGTATAGCGCCAAATCACAACAGAGTTATCTCAAGGCTCTTTACACATAGAGCAGGTTCTAAACCGAACTCTTCAGGTTTTAACTTTAAAGAGACCCAACATTCCCACATGAGCAACAGTGGCGAGAAAAAACTCCCTTTTAACAGGAAGAAACCTCAGAACCAGACTCAGAGTGGGAGAACATCTGCCTCGACCGGTTGGGGTTGAGAGGAAGGAGAGGAAGGATAGAGGAGAGAGAGGAGGGATAGAGGAGAGAGAGGAGAGAGAGGAAGGATAGAGGAGAGAAAGGAAGGATAGAGGAGAGAAAGGAAGGATAGAGGAGAGAAAGGAAGGATAGAGGAGAAAGGAAGGATAGAGGAGAGAGAGGAAGGAGAGGAGGGAGAGGAAGGAGAGGAGAGAGGAAGGAGAGGAGAGAGGGAGGAAGGAGAGGAGAGAGAGGGAGGAGAGGAGAGGAGAGAGAGAGGAAGGAGAGGAGAGAGAGGAACGAGAAGAAGGAGAGGAGAGAGAGGACGGAGAGGAAGGAGAGGAGAGAAAGGAAGGATAGAGGAGAGAGGAAGGAGAGGAGAGAAAGGAAGGATAGAGGAGAGAGAGGAAGGAGAGGAGAGAAAGGAAGGAGAGGAGAGAGAGAGAGAGAGAGAGAGGAAGGATAGAGGAGAGAGGAAGGAGAGGAGAGGAGAGAGAGGAAGGATAGAGGAGAGAGAAGCACAATGAAAATCAACAATGAAGCTAGAAGGTCCGGGACTGGAATCTGTCATCCGGACGTCTACAGGCCCAGATTACCTGTGAGACCAGAAAGCACAGACAACTCCGGGGGAAGAAGTTTAGGTTATTGAATGCATTAATAGTACATGAATGTTAATGGATATAGATGGATGGATAGAGAGAGAGAGAGAGAGAGAGAGAGAGGGAGGAGGAGAGAGAGGAGGAGAGAGGAGCTCAGTGCATAGCTAATCTCAGAGCCAGACGAGCTTTAAAGGTGCTCAGTAAAATCTTAAAATCAATGCTGAAACAAACAAGGAGGATGTGAGGTCGTCTAATAAAACCAGTAACAAGGGACTCATACTTTATTAGTAATATATAGATATTCCTTTATTAGTCCCACAGTGGAGAAAGTTGCATTATTACAGCAGCAAGTGGACAGTAAAAGAATAAAGACACTATTAACAATGCAATAAATAAGGAGTACAAAGAACAATAAGAACAATAATGATAAAAATATATAATAAAAACAATCATTACATCATTTACAAGAGTAATATTGGTATTGAATGGTAATATACCAGAGGTGATATTCCTATTGCACACAATTGAAATCAGTAGTATACATGAAACCTCACAGTTTATCCCCTCTTTCTGTCTTTTCTCCAGCTGTTTGAAGGCATGAAAGCTTTCCGTGGAGTCGACAATCGCATCCGGCTGTTCAGACCGATGCTGAACATGGAGAGGATGCACCGCAGCGCAGACCGAAGCTGCCTTCCTGTGAGTTTGCACCACACCTGCTCTTCAAAAGAAACTCCCTGGTGTTACTGTGTTTATGACGTCATAGTCGTAGCCAGTAGTTTTAACCTCATCTAAGTAGAAACATGTCTCACGGTTGTTAATGAATAAAGATGTGTTGTGAATGATTGATAAACACTTATTGGCATTTAATGAAAAGCTGCTGAGGAGAGGCAACAGCTGACCGTAAGTTTGAATACTTGCTGTTTTTATTTGACATGAACAGATTTGTAAGAAAGGAGAAATGTCGCCTTTAGCTGCTGTGCTTGTGTGCTTTAGAGTTAAAAAAAAAACTAGGTCTGTCAGCGTTAACGTGGTAATTGCGATTAGATTAATGCAATCCATAACGCGTTAATTTTTGTTTTGCAAGCCTTTTGTCCCTTCTACTCACCCGTAGACGGCTCCTCTAGCTGTAGCGCTATGCTTTGAAGTGGCCTCCTGCAGTAAACCTACCGCGCTGATGGAAAGTAAGAGAGCTACTGGACTTTTGAACGTCTTGTTTAACTTTAAAAAAACTTCGAGACGGTTCAGTTGACAAGTCAAAAGTAAAATGCAACCTGTGTCAAACGGAGTTTAACTACCACCGGAGTACGTGGAGTTTGAGTTAGCACCTCTACGCTAAACACCCAGGTGCAGCCAAGCAAGCCTCAGCTCCACCAAAGTACTATTTTGGAGTGTGGGAGTCGCAGCAGAGCCGTGATTGATTCCCAGTTAAGACACTCTGGTAAGAAATGCTTTACATTATGGGCTTAAAACTGCCTTGAAATGTAAAATAACAGGATTTTAAACATGCAATTCAAAACGCGATTAATCGTGATTAACTACGGAAATTCTGCGATTAATCTCGATTAAAAAAATTAATCGTTTGACAGTCCTAAAAAAAAAACATCCACATTGTAGCTTTAAGTCTCGTATTTCATCCCAAAGTCAAACATAGAGATTGAAGCAGGAAGGAAACGAGAGCGGTGTGAAGAAAAACCACAAGCTGACAGTTTCTGTGTTTGTCTTCCGTGTAGCTGTTTGACAAAGGCGAGCTGCTGGAGTGCATCAGGAAGCTGGTGGAGCTCGACCAAGAATGGGTTCCCTATTCTCTGAACGCCAGCCTCTACATCAGACCCACCTTCATAGGAACGGAGGTGAGCTTTAGCTTTCATAGCCAGGGTTGGGAAAGGTAATAAGTTACAGATTACTAGTTATTCTATTTAAAAAGTTATAAGTGATGTAACTGTTTCAAGTGTTCCCATTAAGCACCAAAATCTAAGTTCAACTGTTGCCATGGATACTGACATGATTTATAAGGGAGATCATTTCTTATAAAGCAACATTTATCTCTCATTTAAAATATATTCATTAGTTCATGTAGATTTTTGGAATATAAAATAAAGATATTTGATGAAAAAAGTCAAAAGTCTGGCACCATTTAAGCCCACACCATGATTTATTTATTTCAAAGAATTAAAAACAGCAATATATTTATTCAGTAACATGTTGTATATTAAAAAATGAGGAAAAAACCCTCCTGAGCAAAATCTTAAAGGTCTGACTGTAACAGATTAGTTACATTTATTTTGTAATTAGATTATGTAACACTATTACATGTAACTAGTTCCTCCCCAACACTGTTGATAACTTAAATAATAACTTTATTTTGTATAGCACCTTTCATACAAGAAATGCAGCCTTATAACAAAAATAAATGATATTCACCTAAAATGAGCAAAGACAAATGTTAAAAAAGAACAAAAAATAAACTTTAATGTAATATAAGATTGAAGATAAGAATAGTAATACTTTTAAAATAGTAAAAATGTTGCTGTGTCATTGCTAAACAACACTGAAGAGAAGTTTTTTGTACTTTAACAATTCCTCCTCCTCCTCTTCCTCCTCCAGCCGTCGCTCGGTGTGTCTCCACCGGGCAAAGCGATGATCTTCGTCATCGTGGGCCCAGTGGGACCGTATTTCGCCACAGGGTCCTTCAACCCCGTGTCTCTGCTGGCCGACCCTTCGTTTGTCAGAGCTTGGAGAGGAGGAGTCGGGGCTTATAAGATGGGAGGGTGAGCTTTTCCTCTTTCTGCTCCAATAGAGCCACACAATACAGAAAACTAACACACATACACATTTTTCACTTTTTATTGATTTGCACGATTAAACACTTAAAGCACGTTGAGCTTCTAGCTGGGTTTCCGGAGCACAGCTGTGTTTTCATTCAGCAACGGCGGATCTGGACAAAGAGCAACTATTTGGATTTGCTGTGGAGGCTTGCCACCGAGCACGGTAACGTCACAGTTCAACCGGTGCCAGAACAGAGACAGTGGAACAAGAGACCTGTTTTCAAGAGAGAGAGCCATTTTGTCTCGTCACTGCAGCCTATTTATAACCAGGAACAGGAACACTGATATGACCAGTTCGGCTTGTCAGACGCAGGTGGATTAATGAAACCGAGCCATCCTTAATGTTATTGTTTTTGGGCTTTTCCTGCTATGACGAGACAAAAGGGACAAAAGCTCTACTGTGATGTGTTACAGATCAAAAAAAATGTGCAGAAATCACCAGATAAGTTTATGAATTCACAACCAGCAGGATAATCCTTTACTGTCTAAAGTAAATGAAGTATTCTCGCAGTGCAGATACCATCAGTGCTGCTGTAATCTCCACTCATTCCACTGAGCTGCTATAATCACAGGCGTGCTCTCACATGACTCTGGTATCCCACAGTAAGAAAGCACCTGCTCGGCTACAGTGTGATTACATAACGTTGCAGGAACCGCCCACTCCACTCGCTAAGCCCAACAAAATCTGCTCTGTCGTCCCGTCAAACGGCGAGAGTACACTTCAGCTATCAGGCCTGATTAAGCGCCAGTAGACACGGGACTCCCGGGTATTTAAAGACTGATTGACTTTGTATATACGAGGAGCTTTGTAAGTTGGTTTTCAGGCTCTTTTTAACAACCCTGTTTTCAGCATCAAACGGCAGACAAAGCTAGTGATGAGCTTGTGAAGAAAATACAGGCTGATATATTCATGATTTTTGAGCCTAATGTTAATATTTGACACTTAAAGGTGTAGTCTGTAGGATTTAGTGGCATCTAGTAGAGGAGACTTGGCAGAAATTAAATATAACATTTATTAGCATGTTTCAATTAGTGTATAATCATCTGGACATGAGAGTCGTCGTGTTTTTGTTAGCTTAGAATGAGCCTTTTATATTTACGTAGGGAGCGGGTCCTTGTCTACGGAACCCGCCATGTTTCTACAGTAGCCCAGAATGGACAAACCAAACACTGGCTCTAGAGAGGACATTTTTCTTGAGTTTCATGGCCACCGTATGCTCTACAATGCTTAGAAGTGGACATTTTAAATAACAACATAACATAAAGTGCAAATCTGAATCTGCTGTATGTCAATGATTCCTGGTGGAAAAGCGAAGTAATAGCAACACTATCTTTTTCACATTTCCCTAGAGACCGATATATCTGTGATAAGCTAATATCAGCCTGGTTGATAAACTATATGAAAGACAAATGTCTGAGCTGTCAGTTTGTAATGTGTTGGTCGTGGCTCGTAGCGATGAACCTACATATCAGCAACTCTGCAGCTGTGCTCGGCTTTATGGAGCTTTATAGTGAGTTTCAGCTCATTGTTTAGCTGTCCAGCTGCAACCTTACTGTTTTGGTTCACTCTCTGCATTCTCATAGCGTTGTTTTGAGCCACAGCAGGCAGCTGTTTAGCAGCTAAAGAGACAGATATTTCCCTCAGGAGTTGGTAGAGAGCAAAAACACAGCTAAAAGAAAGCCAATATTGGACTAACAATCACCAGGTGGACAGAAGTTCGACATGAATAATAATGTTGCTCCTTAACTACTGATCGAAGTGAATCAGTTATCTGAAGCAGGTAGAGAGCCAAACCAGAGATAGAAGAGATAAAAGTGAATATTCGAGTTCTGTCACTCCACTGTGATGCTGATGTTGCTCTGTGACTGTTTTTTGCTATAAAAACATAGTAAATGGATTATATATTAAGTCTGTGTATCTGTTTGCAAATCTAGTGGATTAAAATCGATTAGTGCTGCTCAGTCATTGTGACACAAGGAAAAAAAACTGACATTTTATCAAGTTAAGTATGACTCGTCAGTTAAAGCTCAACTGTGAAATGCATTGTTCTTTGTTTGTGCATTGTTTTTTTAATCCTTTCAGTGCAGCATGTTTCTCAAAATGTAATCGGATTCTTGGCAAGAGTTAAACATTAGAGCGAGAAATGACGGCTCTGAACAGAAATGGGAGCGCCCTTTCTATTTACCCAAGGAAATACATTTCAAAGTACAATACAGTACTTCCTGGATCTTACAAGAATACTTGTGTTACACTGAAAGGCTGCAAGATGAACAACAAGCCTATTGATTTAATGAGAACAATCAATGTGCTGGAAAAAATGGAGAACAGTGTTTATTAAAATCAAAACATGATATCTATTTTGCACCAATTCACAGTTTTTCCCTTCTTTGCCCTGCCGCTCTCTAAACATCTCTGTAGATATCTAACCTTTTATTTTAACCGTCTCTCTTCTCGTTCTCTGCAGTAACTACGGCCCTACGATAGCGGTGCAGAACGAGGCGGTGAAGAGGGGCTGTCAGCAGGTCCTGTGGCTGTACGGAGAACAGGAGGAGATCACCGAGGTCGGCACCATGAACCTCTTCATCTACTGGACCAACGAGAATGGAGGTCAGAGAGATTTCTTGAGTCTTCAATCATAGTTTTTCTGAGAAGTTACCGAGGTCTACTGTCCACATTTTAAAGGAGAGGTTCACAATTTTTTTAAGTCTGTCTTGAAACAATAGTCAGGCGCCCATGTGATGTATTTTCAATGTAAGCAATGGTGCGAAAATGTATTTAAAAGCGTATCTGAAGCTAAAATGAGGGTTTAAATAAAGTCAAATTGTGTGTTTTTAGAATAAAGTTATCTCTTTGTGTTTCCCTGTTGAGCTTTGGTGGAAGTATAGTAACAAAAAGACGGACTTTAACACTAAAAACGTAACGTTGAAAGATATCTACTTGATTTGACTCATTTGGACGGTTCATAGCTTCATATTAGCTTCAGATCAACTTTTAAATAAATTTGAGTGAAACTAGGAATGTGGATTTTCTCCATCACTTAAACGAAAAATGTATGAGGTAGGGATATTTAAAAAATGTTTGGTATGAACATGAGGAATAATTACAGCAAGCAAAATCAAGTTTTGTTTAAGACAGATTTGAAAAATTGGGAATCTGTCCTTTAAACCAACGGAGTACAACTGAGTAACAAGGATAAAGCTTTTTACGTTAATATGTGTGTGTTTTTGTGTGTGTAGAGAAAGAGTTGGTGACCCCTCCTTTGGACGGCATCATTCTTCCAGGAGTCACCAGACAGTCTCTGCTGGACCTGGCCAGATCCTGGGTAAGACCACTAGAGACGAGAACACCTAGTACAGAGAGAGAGAGAGGAGGGATTTTTTTTCTTTGCTTTGTGAAATCTTGCATCCAGATTTCTCTCAATATGCTCCTCAGATGTTTAGTTCAGCAGACTTCCTGTCAGAAAGATGTCATCGGTATTGTGGGCTGGTCAGGTGATCTGAAGAGTAGAGTTCTTCAAATGATTTGGCACTTTGAGCAAATGAAATGTCGCACACGTCATTTCATTTGTTAGAGTTGGTGTAAGCTCTACACAGATAATGCAGGGTATCTGTCTTGGAAAGTCTTTATAAAAAGCATTAAATTTAGTTTCCTCAAAAGAAAAAGGTGTTAGAAAGTATTAAAACATCTATAATCTACATGCTTTAAATATAGTTTTTGTCCAGCCTTAAGCAGCTATATATAAACTATAGAAGTTATTCTTATATATTGCAGGAAAGTACTGGAAGAATGTGATATGATAATGATAAAGTCTGGTTTTCCATCATACACTCATTTCTTTTCTGGTTTGAACATGAATGAGTATTAAATTAAATCCTATGCATTATTAAAAGGTCTATTTTCTCCCAGGTGAATATACTCCGTCATCCTCTTTAAACTTTGATCCCATTTTGATGTTTTTTCTATCAGGGTGAGTTTAAGGTGACCGAGCGTACGATGGGCATGAAGGAGCTGCTTGGGGCTCTGGATGCGGGGAGAGTCCTGGAGGTGTTCGGAGCAGGGACGGCCTGCGTCGTCTGTCCTGTCGGCAGCCTCCTCTACAGAGGAAAGGTACAAGTGGACATTTTGTGGATTTTAGTGGTTTAGTTTGGTGAATTCAGTTTTTTTATTTAGATTTTGTCCTATTGGTGTGTCTTATTGCTCTGACGGACCCCCTGAAGCCTATTTTCTCTACAAAAACTCCCTTCTGGTTGTTACTTTTCATAGTACTTAAGGCTTTTTAGTTCTACTGTTGAACTCATAACTCACTTTTTGCTAAAGCGCTAAAAATGCAATGTGTTTTCTTCTCCTTTTTCTCTCTCAGACGTATGAGATCCCTACTATGCAGAATGGTCCAGACCTGGCAAAGAGGTTCCACAAAGATCTTACTGATATTCAGGTGAGTGTTGATGTTCTTCAAGCTGTATTTGGCAAACTTGCATGTTGGCGGCACCAAGTGGTAGAAAAAAGGAACTGATTTTTACATCCAAGTCCTGATAAATATCTCGGCAAGCGAGTAAAACCTGTTTATACCAAAGGAAACCGAAAGCATGCAAGAGGTTATCTGATATTAATGAGTGCAGCTTTCTCTTTGCTAAAAAGCTGAGACTTGCAATTCTTTCTTAAAGGATATGGCTGCTTTATTCTTATTGTCAACAAATCTCATGTTTTGAGCTAAACCAACAATGAACTGCTCTACTTACAAGTATTATGTGTGAATCTAAAGCCTGATGCATCTTATTCCTTTGTGCTGTAGACCTCCATTGTCCAAAAACACATAAATTTATTACAAATGTCTTAAAGAACTTCAGTATAAAGTCCCAACCAATACTGGATTTTTGGGGCAGATGCTGACACCGATATTGGGGAGTAAAAAAAAAAAATCTGATATATTGGCCGAGAATATTATATGTCCAGAAGATAAACACACATTTTTTTTGTAATGATCCCTCAGATGTAATAAGTATGATATTTTGCAGTTTAACAATAAGCTTGATCGTAAATCAAATGACATCAGTGCACTAAAACAGTAAACGTCTCTGGGAATTTAATATTTCGAATTAGCTATTAGCTGAATTTAAAAAACAACAACATGCAGAACAAACAAAAAAACAATTGGCACATATCGGACAACACATTCACCGATATCGGTCGAGCTCTAGTACAAAGTCAAAAGGTTGTGATATGTAGCACGTAGCACAACAAGCTAACGAAGCTCTGTAAATAACGGCTTTACACAGAACTACTCTCTGGAGACTGAAAATGTGGTCGCTGTTATTTGTCTTTGAGCTATTTTTAAACAAACCAATGTGACCACAATCTTCACGGCCAAGAAACATGTCACCTAGTGCAGCGCTGTGGCTCATTGGCTTGTTTTTAATAGTTTTCGGACAACAAAAAAGGTCTAGGGCACAGAAGAAGAAGATATGTTAAGCTTTGAATACACACACAATACTTGTTAACTGACTAATTCCTTGTCTTATTTTGTCTGTGCACATGAGATCTGACAATAAGAATAATATAGATAATTTGTCAGCCATATACTTGAAGGTTAAATTAATTTAAGTAGCCATTTGTGATATCACTTCTTAATTCAAGCTTTTAAGATGCGTGAATTGTAAACTTTTACATTCACAAAACAACAAAATGTAATGATTTCTGCTTTTTTTGACTCATCTTTTCTTATTCTCTCTCTTTCCTTTTGCCGCTGTTGTTCCCCTTTGCCTCGCCCAGTATGGACGCACAGAAAGTGAATGGGCACCACTGGTCGGTTAAGCGGCCGTTTTGCACACGCCGGTTGTATCAACAGTTAGCTAAATAATTCCAGTTTGGACGACCAGCAGCCCCTTTCCCTCCCCCCACACTCTCAACCCACTAATGCACTCCTGCTTACTCACCAACCCGAGGAGACGGACGCCTCCCTCTGTCGGTCTTCTCAGGCGACTTTAACAGATGTTCCTCAATCTGTGGGCTCTCTCAAAAAGACGGTTGGTGGTTTGACTGTAGCTTTGGAGAGCAATATTGACGACAATATGCAACGTTTTGACTCAACCCTTTCTAACCCTCTGAGGTGTTCACTACAAGCCAAGTAAAACAATCTCACTGAGGAACAAGAATCAAGCAAATACAAGCAACCAGATGAAGTTAAAAAAAACAAAGATGAGGAGTTTCTGGTAGTGATATCTATTATTCTTCTAGCAAGAATGCTTTCAAATCCTCACACCAGCTGTCTAATTAGGTCACACAGCTTAAATGCTACACTCCTTTCATTCAAGTATTTGTCCAAACATTCACTTGGATTAAATTCTTCGTGTTTCCTGAGGATAGTTCTCATAGCTAATAGCACAAATGTCTCATTTTTATCAACACTGCATTCTGGCATCAAGAAAAAAAAAAAACACAAAAAAAGGCACAAACTGACATATTTCGAGCGTAGGAGCTGAAATACTTGCAATACTAATGCAGCTACGTACTTTGTGTGGCTGTGGCTGTTTTTCTTACTGTCATTAAATCTCATGTGTAGAGCCAAACTAACATTGGAGTGATCCTACTTACAAGTACTGTGTGGGTATCCAAAAGCCTAATATATTGTTTTCCTTTGTGTCATAAACCTCCATTGTTGTCCAAAAGTTATTAGAAACACATGAATGAGCCACACCACTGCACTGGGTGACGTGATCCTTAGTTATAAACAGTTTGGTCATGTTCATTTGTTTAAAAATGGCTTCAGACACTAATTACAGTGATCATTTTCAATCCCCAGAGAGTAGTTCTGTGTAAAACGTATCACAATCCTTGTGATTTGTATTTTAGTATAAAGTAAAAAGGTTTTTAATATGTAGCACAACAAGCTAATGAAGCTATGTTAACAGAATAGCGTCCCTGCACATGCTCAGTAGCGTCTGCTTTATACAGAACTACTCTCTGGAGACTGAAAATCGTTATTAGTCTTTGGAGCCATTTTTAAGCAAACTAATATAAATGTACCCAAACTCTTTATAATGATCACTCAGAGCAGCGGTGTGGCTCACGAATGTTTTATTAATAGTTTTTGGACAACAACAGAGGTCTGCTGCATAAAGAAATAAGATATATGAGTTTAGGTACACACACAATACTAGTTTGGTTCTGCACATGAGATTAGTTGACAATAAGTAAAAATATAGAAAATAAGCAGCCAAATCCTTCAAGGACTTAACATTGGATAGTTCGTTTCCTGGCAGCACGCTTACTGTAAGTAGGCTACTATTTCTAATAAACAAATGTATTAAAATAGTATTTCTCTACAGGAAAAAAACAAAAAACTTACTGTACTAACAATAACCTGTACTACTTGCAACAACCTGTGGTGTTTTTTTTGTTTTGTTTTGTTTTTTTTTTCTTCTCCGAAACCTTTTACCTGTTACATGTGAGTAGTTGAAATTTGGATCGTGAATAGGAAACCTGTGAACGCATCATAGCACACGTTTTGTTACTGTCGTGTACATAATGAGCTAAAAATAAAGAGAGAGATAAGAAAGGAAGGACGAAAGAAAGAAAGAAAGAGAGAGGGAGAGAGAGACTTGCCGTAGTTTCCACGGGGGCCACGTCACTTTGACACCGGAGTTTGCACTGAACTTGGTTTTAACGTCAGGTATGTTACATGAGCGCGTGACTCAACCGTTTGTTTTGTTTTTATTTAAAAAAAAGAGAGGGAACACGAACGGTTTTGTATGTTTGTTGGTTGTTTTTTGTTTTGTTTTATATGAATACGACAAAAAACGATATATAGCCTAAAGATTGAGATTTTAAACAATAAAAAAAAAAACGAAAACGGTGAGGTCCACGTTGAACTGTAGCACGCACAAACGCTGTTAAAGAAGAGACGGGACTGTAAGATGTGCTGGAGTTTTTTGTTTTTTTTTAAACTCCTGCACTAGTTTTGTGTGCGCGTGCGTGTGTGTGTGTAATCATTATGAAAAATAATGTACGGTAACAAATAGATTATCTTGTAATTTTAGGAGGTTTTTAAATTATTTTTCTCTCCTTGTCTAGATGTTAAATTAGGGCAGAGTGTCTTCCAAAGTACTTGAGTGTATCACCAAAGTACTTGACTGTCACCAGTGTTTTTGTTGTTGTGTATGTATGTGTGTGTGTGTGTCTCTCCTTGGCTTCACGTCCTTTTACCGCCCCCGCTGGTTGTTGTTTTTTTCCCCCCTCTCTCTTATGAATGTATTTTTATTTTTACACTCTCGTACTGTTCACCTGTCCCTCTCTTCTGTCTAAGTGCCTGACTTCAGTCTGTTTGCTTGTCGTTCTGTGGATCCGCAGCTGCTGTTTTTTTGTTCTTCCAGTTTAGTGCACTATAGGGGATTTTGCTGGATACTTTTAAGTCATGTCAGTCTAGTTTTTCTTTTTTCTTTAAATGTGCTGTTTTACTTTTACTCGGCGTTATGTTTTTACAATAAACCTGATTTGAGTTCAATGAGTCTCTTTCTTTTTTTATTTATTTAACTTGTACTTTTTGTTGTATATGGATCAATTACTTTTGTTTGTGTGTGTCTATGTGTTTTAGTGAAATTTAACCCTCCTGTTGTCCTCAAGTCAAGGAAGGAAGGAAGGGAGGAAGGAAGGAAGGAAGGAAAGAAAGGAGGGAGGGAGGAAGAAAGGTAGGAAAGAAGGACAGAGGAAAGAAAGAGAAGGAGGGAGGGAGGGAGGAAGGAAAGGAGGGAAGAAAGGGGGATGGAGGAAGTACAGGAGGAAGGGAGGAAAGAAGAATAAGACAGGGTCAATTTGACCCGGGAGGACGACACAAGGGTTAAAGAAGTTAAAATGTTCAAATAAACATGAATAACTTTTTTTGTGGACCCAACATAAAACTTTGAGAGAACATATTAGGATTCTGGCAAAAATTCAAAAGTGTTTATTATAACTTTTATATATTAATAAAGGTAATGGAAAACAATTGTTCTAAATAGTAAATTTAATTAAATCTGGGCAATCATGTCAATCAGGAACAATTGCAATTATTTTATAATGAATGTGATAAATCAAATATCTGCCTCTTGGACTGTAGTTAAGACAAAATAAGAAATCTTAAGACGACACCTTTCTGACTGTTTTATTGACCAAATGATTGCAGAGAGAGATTGCAGCCTTAAAATGAAATATTAAATGCATTTTTATGATATTAAAGTTTAGTTTTTTCCTCCTATAATTAAAAACCATTATATATTTTGCATATTTCTAGATTCCCACAACCTTGTTCATGTGTCTCTTCATCACTACAAACACATCTGAAGGGACAGTGCTCAAATAGTTAAAAGTAATAAACATGTTGCAGGTTAATGTCATACAAGAAGAAACAGGATTCACAAACTAAACATGCACATTAGTTGTTCATTTGATGATGACGTTATTGTATCATTTTCATTACTCTAAAATTGGCATTGTCATTAATTTCAAATTTTACACAACCAGGCAGAAACACGCAGGTGATACATTGTCAGTATTAACATCACCAGCAGTAAAAGGCATCCAGGATCCTGTTCTGAGTAAAATGAGCAGCTTATAACTCTAAATAATAAAAGAGACTTATTTCCTTTGTGCTAAATTATACTGAGTTCCTTCACAAAAGTGCAAACAAAGGTGTAAAAACGTTATACTAAATCAGATTTCAGGCAGGGTGGAGCCTTTCTTCACTGTGGCACATGATTGAAATCAGCCTGAGATCATAATGATGATGATGATGATGATGATGAGGATGAGGATGAGTCTACCGCTCTTACTCCTCCTCACTGTTTGGAGGGACGGTCTCGAATTGGGCTAGGGTCTGCTCTCCCATCGGGTTGTACAGGAGGGCTTCGATCTCTCCGCCGCCGTTGCTGCTCTTCTGGAAGTGGATCTCCAGCAGATCCTGCAGAGTGTCTTGCTCCATGACGACGGGGATTCCCGTCAGCAGCACCGTCCGAGGACACACCGACATCTTGCTCTGGAAAAGAGGCAAACGCAACATGGGTTCATTTAAAACTGTAAAGGAAAACTAGAAGAGACTATTTCAATTCAACATGTCCTCTTGTGATACCTTACCTTGAAGTCTGTAATCTTTCCGTTTATAAAAGGCGTCACTCTCACTTTGTGCTTCTTCTGTTGCAGCTTCACTTCATGTTGCTCTATGTCTGTCAAACCGCTGGCAACTGACGGTAGAAAGAGTTTCATCAGATTAGAATATATAATCTAATTTCCTAAGATAATTTAATTAAGATAATTTCCCCTCATTTTAATTTTGAGGCATTTAAAAAAGGACAGGTTCACAATTGTGATGTTAAAATGACTGTAAATTTAAACTGTTTTTTACCCAAAACAGGGATTTTAGATTCTCTTAATCACAAAATTTCCATCAGAAAAATGAACTTATCAGTTAACTTATCCTTTAATTAATCAAAAGAATGCATGAGCAACAAAGAGGACTATAGGACATTTGTGCTTTGCGTAAATTCAGCAGTGATAAATACATTTTACTACCTGTGTCTAAGAAGGTAAATAGCCTCGAACATCAGGCATTTAATACATAAATATTATATAATGAAGAATCCGGGGAGTTCTGGTCCTCTGAAATGAGGCCAACGCGGAAGTAACTTAGAACTGCATTCTATCAAAAGGCCACCAGGGGGCGACCGTCTCTATACAAGTCAATGGAGAATTCACCAACTTCTCACTTGATTTATAACCTCAGTAAACGTTTTCAAAATGTGTTTATGGTCTCAATCGCTAGTTTAAAGCCTTCTTCAATGCAGTATGATGTTCATTTGTGAAATTTTGGCCTCCCTGATTTTATATTTGACGATAAAGCAGGGTATGCATTAGGGTGTGGCTAAGTCCTGATTGACCAATGTCCTCAAGATCCAGCCCTCGCAACCATAGCAACCTTCCCGCTCCGCCCATTGCCCAGCCTCATGCCCATATAAGTAGAATCAGTGTTTTTATTTTTCCCAGCATGCACCTGAAATTTTCAAGATGGCGCTCCCTAGATTCGTCTATGATTCCAACACGTTCGGAAACATTACCACCACAGCAAATCTCCCTTTAAAACATTAAACTGTAACAATATTTCATCATCATCATCATCTCAGTGATTTTCTAATATATATTCAGATCAGAGCATGCTCACTGTTATTTTCCACAAACGTGAGGACCACAGTCCCGGAGTCAGTCAGCATCTCGCACTCGTCCACCTCTCCACCTCCGTTTTTACTCTTAGAGAAGTGGATCTCCAGCTTGTTCAGCAGAGTGTCGGTGTCCATCTTGGGCAGGTTGGAAATTAAAATGCGATGAGGACAAACCTGGGTGTCGATCTGAGAAGACAGCGACAGCCACACAGGAAGTTTGAATCGGATTTGAAATCAGATTTCAGGTCAGATTTGGCTCATTCAGTGTGTTTGTCGTACCTCCACCAGCGAAGGCACAATCAGCTGAACCAGTCGGGCCTCCACACAGATGCTGCAGTCTCCTCCCAGATCCACCTGGTGCTTCTTCGTCACCAGGATCTTCTTGGCCACTGAAAACAGAACAGAGTTAGTCAGGATTTTAGAATAATCGAGCTCTGGGGTTTTTCTTCAGGTGTGAGGACTGGTAGGATCACATTTTCGGCGTTGCCATGGTGACAAGCTTTAGTTTTGTAGGTGATTGTGTGCTGATGAGTTCAACAGTTCAATTAAAGTTTATATTTCTTTATTCACACAAACAGGAAGTCAAATGGGAAAGAAATCATGGGTCAAACTGAGCCAACTTTAACTTTAACTGTCCCAGTCGCTTCTCTCTGCACTTCCTGTTCATCTCTCCCGGACTAATTAACGCTGATTGGCTGCAGCTGCTAAATTTGGTGCATGCGGAGAAAATCATAGACTTTATGGAAAGGTCACATGATCAATTTTGCTATTAAATCTGCAACATCAGCTGGAATTAGAAGTATATTTCCACTCATTTACATATTAATACAATAAAATCAAGTTCTTCCACTTGTATTATTTCAGTTTATGATGTGCAAACATGATGCATCATTCACAATGAATCAATGTTTCATTAAAAATAAACTGTTTGGTGGTGTTTAGCTCAGTGGGTAGAGCACCCACCCCATGTGTTGAGGCTATAGTCCTCACTGCAGGCAATCCTGGTTCGAATCCCACACCGAGTGGTCCTATCCTGCATGTCATTCCCCCCTCTCTGCCTCCAGTTACCTGTCTCTCTCTACTTGTCTGTCCATTAAAGGCAAAAAGCCCCAAAAAAATAAATAAACTGTTTGCACACAGGACATCATTGATTTCTGCAATTACATGCAAAATATTATGAAGCTGTTATGAGTAGTCTGCTGCAGTGGTTCCCAACCTCTGGGTCGGGGATCATTAATGAGCCACAAAGATAAATCTGAGGGGGCAATAGATGGGATAGGAAAGCATTAAAAACATATTTCTGTAGCTAATTTTCCCTTTAATCTTTTGTCTTTTTCCTGTGAATTACTGCATAATTTTTAAAAAGTACTCATAGAAGAAGGGAAAAAGTTATTCTTTAGTTGAAAAATAAATGCAACGTGTGACTAGAAGCTGCAAACAAGCATCTTTGTTTTAAAGGGGTGGGATGATGTTCTGCATGTATTTTGTATAGTGAAGTATATTGTCTAGTTCTCACCTCTATGGTTAGTAAACTATGGTACTTCCAGGTAAAGAGAAGAGGTTTCAGTAGCTAATTGTTGCCCCAGTGCCCCCTGGTGGTTTAATCTGACCATACAGGCAGATCAACACGTATAATCTGTATCACTTTATCAACTAATTCAGTATATAAAAGCAAAAAAAGACATTTATTTTACCATTTATATATTTTTTTTATTAACTAAGTATTTATTTCCTGTTAATTGTTTTATCTATTTATGTACAGCACCTTGTTTCAGCTTTTGTTGTTTTAAAGTGCTATATAAATAAAGTTGAGTTGAGTTGAATTTGTCCTTTCCTTCCTTCCTTCCACCTTCCTTTGTCCTTTCCTTCCTTCCTCCCGCCTTCCTTTGTCCTTTCCTTCCTTCCTCCTTCCTTCTTTCTCTCCTTCCTCCCTCCTTTCCTTCTTCCTTCCTTCCTCCCTCCTTCCTTCTTTCTCCCTCCCTTCCTTCCTTGACTTGAGGACAACAGGAGGGTTAATTATTTAATAACACAAACTCACCGACTTCCTCCTCAAACGTAACCAGCGCCGTTCCTCCGTTCATGGGATAAACTATATGTGCCTCCATCTGAAAGTCTTGTGAGTTGGTCGCTTTCGCCGCCTCTCCTTTGAAGATGACCTTCCTCTCCGGCACGGCGGCGAACACGTCAGCTTCCTGTTTCAGATGCAAGAGTTTGTCTTTTTCCTCTTTCACCGCCACTTTGACTCTCTCGATCTCCTCTTCCAGTTCTCGCTCCTCCTGCTCGTGTTTCGCCAGCTTCTTCTGGAAGACAGAAAAGAGACAAACACAGTGAAAAGTACTGAAAAAAATCACCTTACAAATAAATATACACATAACACAAAGTTCTGAGAATAAGTCAAATTTTCAGTTTTTTTGTGAAATGTAAGTAGTTTAACAGTTTAAGCTGTTTGATTCTTCCTTCCTTCCTTCCTTCCTCCCTCCCTCTCTCTTTCTTTCCTCCTTCCATCCTTCCTTCCTCCTTTCCATCCTTCCTTCCTTCTTCCTCCTTTCCATCCTTCCTTCCATCTTTCCTTCCATCCATCTTTCCTTCCTTCCTTCTTTCTTTCCTTCCCTCCCCCATCCTTCCTTCCATCCATCTTTCCTTCCTTCCTTCCTTCCTTCTCTCCCCCAATCCATCTTTCCATCTATCCTTCCATCTTTCCTTCCTTCCTTGACTCAAGGACAACAGGAGGGTTAAATAAAAATTTAAATACATACTTTTTCATTTGCAAGGCTCTTGGTGTGGGTCTGCTGGTCCTTAATAATGTCGTCCTTCAGTTTTTCTATTCGCTGTTTGTACTTCACCGTCATTTCACGCGCATCCTCTCGGTTGTCATTCAGCTCCTTCTGCACTTCAAGAATCTGCTCATATTTTTTCTGTGGACAAAAAACTGCGTCTCAATTGTTTTATTTCTCCTTTTTACCTATCTGCCTTTGCTCTTAGTCTACAAGTAATTACACTAAATGATGCTTATTTTTATATCTTTTCTTCATTTAAGTGTTCATGTTTTCATTAAATGTCGTCTGTGAGCTTCTTATATTATCACAGGTTAATAAAAAGTGTCTTGTGCATCTTTTTATAAACATTTCCACAAATTCAGATATATTATGTTTAAAAGTTTCAACAGCTGATTGGTGTAAAAACATAAAAACACTGAATGATCCTTTTTAAATTGCTCTTCTAAAGCTTTAAAAAGTTGTTTAGTAGATGCGCACTGGAATAAAAGACAAGGTGTTGGACCAAAAGACTAAATCTGTAAAGGCAGAAAAATGTCTGTACACTGTAGCTCCCAATGCAGATATGGTTTAATGGGACATCTCAATTTTCATGTGTCAATATGTGAGACTCTTCTTCTAATCTTCATTATTTATGCAGCATGATATACGGTGCTTTCAATGAGTGAAATACTCAAAGATAAAAAGACTTATTTGTTCAGCCTGAAGCTGAATTTAAGTAGAAAATGTAATTTCAAGCTTGTAACGAGCCACAAAATCAGCAAAGTGCATGCACATTATCACATCTTATTAATGCTGTTGCTGAGATTTTTTGTTTATTTTCAAATAAAAAGCTTTTTTAATGTGTCAGTCTCACCCAGAGATCCTGGACCTGCTGTTATTATGAGAAAGTGTATTAAAAGGACGCTTTTTAAAAGATTTGCTCTTCTTTGCAGTAGAGTTTCATCTTATCTGACGTTAAAACCCTGTGAAGAAAGTACGAGCCGCACTGCAGTGAGCGATGAGTGAAGATGCACCTTGAAAGAGTTGATTGAAGCTTGAATTCCTTCTAAACTTTCCTCAAACTCTGGACTTGTCACCAGCGAGAAATCCTGAAACACAAAGACACACAAGCGTTTGTCAAAGAGGAGAATAAACTGCTTCTTCTCTACAGGAACTTACCAAAATAAGATACTCGATATGTAATAATTCAACATTGCATTGGTTTATCTGTGTACTACTCACTTCCTGTATTTGATACACTCCCTTTCCGTAAAGATTGTGTCATTAGCTAATTTATTTTCTTAAGTGTAAATGTGTTTTGCCCTTGCTTAAAGTGTTTTTTTGCTCATGTAATTTTGTTTTATTGTATGTAAAAGTGTTTTTTCCAAAATGTTAAATTTGTCTCAAGCCTTATAAAAATGTTTCACACTAATGCTGTAATTGTTTAGGCATCGTATTAGTCTCTATATGATGGATTCAGATAGTTAGACAGAAGAGATAAAGAGATGTGAAAGTGTCAAGAGAAGAAGATGAGCATGGTAGTTTATTTAGTTTATTATTATTATTATGTTATGGTTTATTTAGAAGCAGAGGAAACATATCGCTCACTTTCACTCCGTTAATCATCTCCGCATCATTTCCACTATTTGGTACACTCCCTTTCCGTGAAGATTGTGTCATTTGTAAAAGTATTATTCTCTTTATTGTATGGTCTGTAAAAATGTTATTAGTATTTACTGTCATTTTATATTAATACACAATGAAATACAGTTTGGCAGAAATCCTAAATTTAACAGCTTATATGAAACCAAAATGAACAGAAGAATATAATAATATAATATACAGGTTTATGAAAGTTACTTGTAAATGTAATAGGTTACAGATTCCTTTAAAATGTGTAATGTAACTATTTCAATTACTTATATAAATGGTTAAATAGTATAGTTAACTTGTTTTGCACTTCCAGGCCACCGTAGGCCTAATGTAGCATGAAAACAAATGAGTCATCTTGTAAGTGAAACTAGTTTAGTTATACAATAAAACATTAAAAAAATCTCCTTGTGTGAAAGTTTCAGTGTTGCAAAAAGCCCAACAATCATCAAACTCACAGATTCATTTAATTAAATCTAATGTGTGTATATATTATTTTATTTATCTAGCAACACACACAAAAAAACCCATAAAAATGACGCCTCACCTCATCTGAAGACATGATGAAAAAGTAGTCTGAAATAAAACACATATTAAAGACATTAAAGCTTCCACTCATAAATAGTATTAGAGAGTGGATTAAACAGAGAAAAGAGTGTTAAACTAAACTTTTATAGATGAACTGAATGTCCTGATTTCAGATAAACAAACCTACGCCTTGACAATGATTATGAAACTTAATATATATGTGTGTGTGTGTGTAACAGCCCTTATAATGTATAAAAAATGGATTCCTCAATGCTAAACTCACATAAACGTGTTATTGTTAGTATAAAATAAACATGTAAACTTATATTTTTCCACTAAAAAAGCTGCTTACCTCTTATCGACCGTCTCTGCTGAGTGCTATCATTTATTCTTTCACTTTCTTTTTCAATGAAATAAAGTGATCATTATTTCCTCCAGCAGATGTCGCTACGCTACGAGGATGCGTTCAGGTGCTGTCGGACAAACTGGCTCTCTTGCGTTTCAGTATGCACAAACTAGACGGTGGGCCAAGGGGAGATTACGTGTCGAACCCCACCGAGGGAAGACCTAATTTTATGTGTACAACATCGTAATTTTTCAACAAATTAAACCAAAAATTGTTGACACTCTTACCTCTTGCACATTTTTTTGTTTATCGGTAACTTTGTCTGAGTTAACGGTTCCGGCAAACTGAGCGGGCAGCTATACTCGGGGTCCGACATTGATGACGTCAGCAGTTATTGTCCAATGACACGCCTCGAAATTGCCCGGGGGGGTTTAACTTCTTTTTTTTTTCTTGTTGAAACTACGCTTGCTAGCAAACACCGTAGACATGTCTATGGCAAACACCATAAAAATGGAGTGCTGTATGCATGTTGTTGAAAAAGATGGTCGTATAACCCCGTTTACAGACACCGGATGGAAGAAATTTACAACTTCTGTGTTTCTCTGGAAAGACCTTGGTACCAGAGAGAGTACTGTGGCAGAAGAGGCAGTGCTGAGGTTTAAACTTACAACCCAGGTTTGTTGTCATACTATATAGTGGTTGTGTTATGTGGATGGCTTTAGCTTGCCAAGAGACTGAAAATGGAAATAAACTGTGACTATATATTTTTATTTTATTTATTATGTGTGTGCGTTCATTAATTGTCCCTTTTTAAATAAGTTAACTGTGAACCTCAAACTTCAGGAACCTGCTGCTATTCCAGCTAAATATGGCTACCACAGAGACTGCTACAGCCACTTCACCAACGTGACCAACATAAGACGAGCCCAGAGAAGATTTGAAAAGGCACCTTTATTTCACGAAGAAGCTGAAAAAGAGGGTAAGGTGTCCAATAGAAGAAAAGAATAGTCATGTCAATGTGAATGTTGAACTTCAGCTGTGAATCTGTGAAGAAAAAGAATAGAAATTAGCATGAAAACACAATGACATTATGCACATTACATTTGAGAACCAAACTTTGTCTTTAACTCGTATGACATAAGTTTATTACACTGTTTCTTAGAATTATGTGGGGGACAAAAAAACAGATATAACAACTTTCTCGCTGGATGTTCCTGGTGTTTCCTCCTGAGCCCCCTGCAGCACATAAATGTTAAAATATGAATTAGATTACTTCAGTTTAAGTTACAATGCCTGGTGCCACACACACACACACACACACACACACACACACACATACACACACAGGAAGTCAATGGGACAAAAATGTCCACTAACTATAAATTCAGGAGATAAAGTGAAAATCTGACACTACAAAATAACTAATGCATCAAAGTAAGTTTTGTTACCAATCTTACACAAACAAAAGATTTCCCACCTCAGATCATTTACTATATTGAAAGTCAGTCATTTTGTGTCTTCTTTTTTTTTTTTTGCCAAAATCAGTTGCACCCCATAATTAAATTGCCAATAAAAATGGTAAACAATAAAAAAAATAGTAGTTAGTATTTTTGATAAGAACTCAGGTTGATTGAAAGTTGATATATACACACATATACATATGGCCTATTTTTAGAGTAGCTGATGTTTTGTCCCCTTCTGTAAATTAAAGAGTTTTTTGGAAGTCTGACTGAGGGTTAAAATAATAATTGTGATGCTAGCTACTAACCTGACATCTTTAATCTGTTATAATGTAATGGAAGAGAAGCCTAAATGTGTTGTCTGCTTCTTGCTTTTTAGAGCCAGAGGTAGAAAGAGAAGCAGAGGATGGTGATGATGGTGATGATGGTGAGGGAACTGCAGCAAAGACGCAGGCTCTGAGCTCACACACCTCTGACCTCTGCACATCCAAGCGGGCTCCACACCTTCTGCCAGTTCACTGCATTATCTGCAAACATGAAAAATACAAACGCGAAACATACACCCGGAAAAGAATGAAAGAAAAACTAATTCGGTGTGGAACACTCACAGCCGGGAAATTGCTTCTTGCAGCTGAGGGACGGAAAGATGAGAGTCTGCTTCTGCACATTCGGGACAGGGACTTGGTGGCCAGCGAAGCGAGATACCACTTCACCTGCTTCAGAGACTATACTCGCTATCTTTCTAAAAAGACAAATGAGACCGAGAGCAACTTGTATGAAAATGGGTACAAGTACTTCTGTGAGAGCGTGATTGAGGAGAGGCTTTTAAGAGGACGAGAGGTGCTTCGACTTTGTAGGCTGAATATGCTTTTTAAAGACGTTGTAAGACAAAGGGAAGGACTCAGCATATCATCTTACAAGGCACATTCTCTGAAGGCCAGACTCCAGAAGTCGCATCCTTTCTTAAAATTTCAGAAAGCACCAACAACTTACTTTGTGTATGTTGATGATCTGACAGCTGAGGAGATCCTTCAGGAAAATGCTGCCTCCTCTTCCTCCTCTTCCTCATCTGACGCTGAAGCTGAAGGCAATGATGCAGACACTCCAGGGTCAAGTCACACAAAACATAACACTGGCATCATCACAAAAGATAGTTCTCGGCTATTATATCACGCAGCTCTCACACTCAGAGATATCATTCACAACACAGCAAACAGTTCACCAGAGCTCCCTTGGCCTCCAGCAGCAGAAGACCTGACACATGAGAGTGCCCTAAACATGGTACCAGATCAACTTTTTAACTTTGTCGCACGGACATGTGGAGTTTCAATGGAACCGTCGGACAATGAGTGTGTTGAGGTCACGTTGGAAGACAGAAGGAAGATAGTCTCGACCTGTCAGGACATCATTACCATGAGCACCAAAGGCACATGACTGGCTCAGCTCAGCTCAGCTCATAAGGCTTGCTGCTGAATGGTCTCGGCCACAGCTCGTCCTATTCCCACAGAAGGAGCCTTGAGTGTAGGCCTGAATGTAGGCCCCTGAATGTCATGGCTGGAAGATGGCAGGAGATTTCTTGGAAATGGACTGGATGACCCTTCCCCAGCTCCAGAGGCAAACCTTGAAGTGGTGCACTGCTCTGGTTGCACCTGCAAAATACACGAGCTGCCATGTACAAACTTGTGGCAATAGGTCATTTGAAGATGAGTAGTGGTTCCAGGGCCAGCATGAGAGGAGAGAACACCTTTCATCAGTACTGTTCATGTTAATGTTATTTGTTTCTGTAAATATGTTACGAAGCATTCTGACTTATTAATTGTTGGATATTATAATAAAGTTTACTAAACAACAGTGTATGGTTTGAGCATTATTTCTCATTGTCCGGCATGGGAGTATTTAGGGCTGGGCCGATATGCTTTTGTGCTGATTCGATTCTCTAACGATTTTTGGGTCTCGATTCAATTTTACCAATTATTGTGATTTTCTTTCCTTAAACAAGAACAGGTTGAACCAAACACTTGATAACACATCATAAGTCATATTTACAAAAAACACATCAGTTTGTGAGATTTATGTTTAAAACTGTTCACCTGCCCTCACAAAAAACATTGTATGAGAATCAATTTTTTTGGCCCAGCCCTAGGAGTATTACCTAGTGGGAATATTGTTAGTCTGTTACTGCTAAATGAAATTAACTCAAGTTTCACATAATTGAAATGGCACGAAGCTGGTTTAAATACAACAGCTTAGTCCATTTTGTATCTAATAACTGACTGGGGTATATACCACAAAGAACCATGTGTTTTGATCATTTAAACAAAAGTAGATAAATGTAGCACCAAAACTATATTAGAAACAGGTATATACATAAAAATATTAAATATACTCACTTTAATTCAACATCTAACTTAAATACAGAATTATTCATAGTAATATAGAGTTAAAAGTTCTTTCAAAATAAAAGAACCTGTGTGGATTTTAACAAGAATCTGAAGAGGTTTTATTCTGTTGTACCATTACACTTTCAATAATTAAAATTAGTGTAATTTATGTTCATCTTGTTTAAAACGTTAATATAACTGTTGTCTTTACCAAGTATACTTTACAGAGGACTGAAGTGTTTATATTTGCTGCCATTTTTCATTTTGTGGACAAACATTAAAAGTAGGTCAACTTCAATTAATGACAACTTAAAGTGAGAAAATATAAAGAAGCATTAATACATTTTAACTTGTTATGGGTGTAAATATTATGTCTGTACACCCTACAACCTATTTTATATTTAGTTTTAAGCTTCTTTTTTTAAGTGTTCAATGATTTATTCCAAAGTATTGACCCAAAATATAGAAACCAGACTAATAATAACTGAATCTTTACTACATCACAGCCTCAGTGTGTCCAGACTATAACAAACATACTTGATGTCTCTCAGTACAATAAACCTGTTTATTAACTCAATCAACAACTGGAATATTACAATAAAAAGTCAGAAATCAAAACACTTTTTTTAAACATTTATTTGTGAAAGCAATGAATTTAGAATCTGAGCTTCTGGAAGAACCACTT
Organism: Scomber japonicus; assembly: GCF_027409825.1. Classification (NCBI taxonomy): domain Eukaryota; kingdom Metazoa; phylum Chordata; class Actinopteri; order Scombriformes; family Scombridae; genus Scomber; species Scomber japonicus. The sequence goes on from NC_070595.1 coordinate 25,409,510, forward strand.
GTTCTTGCCCGTCTTGTACCTGCAAACAGAAAGAAAACACAATTAGTTCATTTTCCTCTAAAATAAAAACACAAACAGCTGATTTTATATAAAGAAATGTAATGAGTCAAGGAAGGAAAGGGAGGAAGGAGGGGAGGAAGATGGAAAGGAAAGGAGGAAAGGAGAGAGAGGAAGGCAGGAAAGTAGGGAGGAAAGGAAAGAAGGAAGGAAAGTAGGGAGGAAGGAAGGAAAGTAGGGAGGAAAAGAAGGAAGGAAAGTAGGGAGGAAGGGAGAGAGGAAGGCAGGGAGGGAGGAAGGAAGGGAGGAAAGGAAAGAAGGGAAGAAAGGAAAGGGAGGAAGGAAGGACAGAAAAAAAAGAGAAAGAAAGAGAAAAAGAGGACTTAAGGAAAGAAGGGAGGAGGGAGGGAGAAAGGAAGGGAGGAAGGACAGAGAAAAGAAAGAAGGAAGGAAGGAACAAAGGAAGGAAGGGTCAAAACAGACGGGGTCAATTTGACCCGGGAGGACGACAGGAAGGTTAACTGAATAAAAACCTGAGAACTGAGCTAATATCTCAATCTGCTGTCTGATAATAGTTAATAAAAAGGATTCTTCTAACAAATTAACCTGAAAATAACTTTCTACAGGCGACGCAACATCACCAAAAACATCTTAAAAGACATTATTATAGTTTAGATATATATGTGCTGATTAACAAGAACTGTTACATTACATAGGAGTCATTTAAAAAGAAAGACATGATGGGACTGGACTCACCTCTCCTCAAACTTGACCTTGGCCTCCCGCCTGGCTTTGCGTTTGAGGGCTGGATCCCTGAAGACGTCCTTGTTGACAACAGTTTTGTCCAGAGGAATATCCACAGAGTATCTGAGGGAAGGAAAAAAAAAAAAAAAAAAAAAAGAGTTTAACATCTTTACTCCTGCTGTATGAACAGGTCTGAACTTTGAGCCTGTTTAACATCTTGTATAATTAAAGATTTATAACTGGAGTGTTTTAACATGAAGCAGCTTCAACATTAGAAACCGAGGACTTCACATCAAATCTAATATGTTTATTGTTTGTGTCTGATTTAGAAAAAGCATTACAGGCAGAATAAGCCGCAGTAGTGATGGGTGATATGGCTCTAATATCACATCACAGTATTTCAGGATATTACTGTGTTGATATTGATGATATGACGAAGGAAGGATTTCAGGTTCTCCTTGTAAAGAAACCAGCTGTTTCTGCTGAAGGTGGTTAAATAAATTAGTTGTATTGTCCCTTTTTTGTTAGTTTTCTTGCACTTCTTACATATTACAGTTTGATCATTTATCACCAAACAACCTCCACACTAATGACGTCTGTCTCCTTTTGGATTCTCCTATTTCCTCAATATTGTGAATACAGCACAAACATAAAACACACTTAACATAAAAGACACTTGTATTGCTATATTGTGTTTTTCTAGAGAGCTTCCCAGGTTATCTTGTGTCGAGCATGAGTACAAAGGACATCATATTCTCACAATGCACCAAGAAAATACAACAAAGCACCAAATGCAAATTAAAGCTGCAGTCTGATACATAGAGGTAGAAAAATATTTAGCTTTCAGTCTATAAAATGAAGTGTGTCAAGTGTCAGTGTCAATATTCAAGAGTTATAATTTAAAAAGCTCCACTCAACGTTTAGTCTAATCTAATTAACCTACTAACAAACTCTCCATCAATTAAATATAACTATAAATGTGTCAAACTGAAACAGCTTCCTGCAGGTTGATTTTCAGGGATTTAAACATTAGTGCAGGAATGATTATATAACTGACATCTATAGACAGAAGAACCTCTTTAATAGTCATCTCTCCTGTTCAAGAAGTCTTAAAATGTGTGTAAAAGATCATCTGACAATCTGATAACACTACAGCCACATATTCAGTCACTAGTCTTAAACAAAGACAGTCTGGATTCACCATCGGTTGACATTAGCGCTACATGAGTTACTTTAATTCCAGCTGAAGCATCGACTAACGGGTGGAGCCGCCAGCAGCTTCAGCGTCAGCACTTCACCAAAAAGCTCAGTGAGAGGTTTTTACTCTGCTGCTGACGGCCTCAATGAAGCTACCAACGTTATTTAAAGCAGGGAAGTGCAAAACATTTAATACACTGAACAACATACTGTTGACTGGTGATGCTTCGCTTGTTAACTCATTAAAGTGAATAAATCTACATTTACCTGCAATATAGGTGCTGAATTAAGTGTTTCCTAATGCTACTTTCCTTTTTAAATATTTCATCCATGTTGCTGCTTTGCACCTACAAGCAAGGCCTATTTTTAAATTGTGTGTTTTTATAAAGGAGTTTGGTGTGAGTGTCATTAATCTAGGGGACGTTCAGCATCTTCAGCACCTTTAAAACCTATTTTTATATACTTGGGGACATTAATCATTAAAAGTTTGGCTGGGTGATTAATTACACTTCATTTCTGTGGTGTCACAAACTCAAATGTATTATTGCTTTACATAATAAATACTTTAAATACTTTATTTTTGGATAGGGACAGTGCCTATTGATGAACATCGATATTAAAACATCTCTGTAAATATGCCAGCTTATAGCAAAGCTGCTAATTTGCATCCGTAGTCCCTAGTGAGTATCATCGTCTTAACCCTTACATACTTGTTTAGGGTCAAATTTGACAGCTGATAACACCCAGAATATTCCTTGACCATGAAATTGACGTGACTTTTTCCTAAAAGTGTCTCAAATAAACCCCTCAGGTCCATAAAGTTGGTTTCTGTTATATTTCTTCTATGTCTTGGGTAAAATAGGACATGATATTGTGTTTATTCTCCAAAAATGAGCAGTGTAAAACCTAAAAAACACACTCTCTGCTCTCTTTTTAAACAGATCTGTGGTTCAAAATTTGGTAGAAACACTTTTTATGAGGGGTTTCTTACTGTGAAGGTGTAGAATATGAACAGTATGTGAGAGTTAAATAAAAGCTGCTCTGCCTCCAACACTGTTCGACCCACAGCAGCAGCAGCAGATTTACTACATCGGGCTTCGTCATCAGTCTCCAGCTACAACACTCACCTGGTGGGCATCAGGTGGTTGTAGTTGAACACCTTGACGAAGGCCTTGATCTTGGACCTCTTGGCGATCTTCTTCTTGCCCATGGTTGTGGTCACCTTACGGGGGTAGCGGTCGATGCCTGCGACCAGAGCGTGGCTGTAAGGACGGTCGGTGGTGCCATCGTCAATGTTCTGCAAAGGAGACGATGGATTCAAATCAATTCCCTCTTTATTTATATAGAGCCAAAACATGACAAGTTATCTCAAGTTATTAGATAGTGTATTGGAGAAATAAATGCACTACAGATTAAAGGACAAGTTCAGTTTTTCCACATTGTTTACCCTTTATTTGAACATTTAAAGACCCCCCTTAAAGAGTTAGGTGCCCAAAATCAACATTGAAACAGGTTCTTCCTGCTGTAATCATTCCTCCTGTTCATACTGGCCATTAGAAGATCCCTTCATAATGCACTTACAATGTAAGTGACAGGAGATGAAATCCATAGTCATCCTTGTGTGCAAAAATGTATTTAAAAGTTTAAAAGCTAATATGAAGCTTCAGCCAGCCAAATGAGTCAAATCAAGTAGATATGTTTCATTGTTAGTCTTTTAAAGCCAAAGTCTCTCTTTTTGTTACTATACTTCCACCACAGCTCAACAAGGAAACACAAAGAGGCAATTTGATGCTAAAAAGACTGTAAATGTGGCAGATATCCACTTGATATGACTAACTCAGACTGCTGAAGCCTCATATAAGCTACTTTTAAATGACTGTGTGGACACATTGTGAGTTTTGGCCTCCATCACTTACACTTAAACCACATTTAAAGGGGATATTTTAATGTTTATAGCTAGTAAGCCTTCATTCAGTGCTTATAACCTGACTGCTGTTTCAACCCATATTAAACACATTAACCCTGATAGTTAACTCCACATGTTGAGTGTGTGTGTGTGTGTATGTTTCTTTTTCCTGTACCTTGACGATGACAGCCTTGCGTCCGGCGTAGCGTCCAGCTAGGACCATCACCACCTTCCCAGGCTTCATGAATTTGCCCATTACTACCAAACAGAGAAAATGAAAATCACAATCAATTACAACGTTTCCGATACACAATCAATACTTTGAATGGGCCTAAACGACAGACAGGAACTTAAAATGAAGGAGTTTTCTAGTTGACACGTTAATGAGACCGATGCTGGTTGTAATTGAGTTAAAATGTGAGTTTAAACTACAGTGTGAAGTCTAAATACGCAGGATAAAGCAGCTATAACACGGTGGAGGAGCCATGTTGGATCCAGCGCTACGGAGACGAAGCGTCGCACTAAACGCTTAATCTCTACTTTAATCAAACACATAATCACGATAATAACACATTGATTTTGTCTAAAGGAGTGTTTGTTACAAGTCTGGTGGGATAAAAACTATAAATCGGTCGGATTCGAGCCGATGTTTGAAGATTTTTAGTAGGGATGTTTCACTCACTGATGCTGTTCTACGGCCGCCGCTAACAGGAAAGGAAGCCGAGAAGGTTTCTGTGAACTTTGACACGGCGAGAAACCTACGTCACTTCCGCTTATAGAAAAAAAAAACCGACCTCATTATTTATTTTTTAGATATTTTTTCTTTTTCTTTTACTCTTTTAAAAAACTGAATCACGTATTTATTTTTTTGGTTGTTGGTGTTCATTTTTAATATATAATTTTTAAAAAACAACAACTTAGTTTAAAGCTACCTCACCTTGTCTGTTCTACACTACACTGTCTTTTATGTTTTGTTTCTTATTGTTTTGTTTTTTACTGTTTTATTTATTTATTGTACGGTGTCCTCGAGTGCCCAGAGAGGTACATTCAAATAAAATGTATTATTATTATTTATTAATTAATTTATTTATATGTTTATTTTTTATTATTTTTTATTTTATTTTATTATAAAAATAAAAACAAAATCCTCCTGGAGACAATGGTATGTGTTGAAACAAGCCTGAAAATCAAAAACTATATCCAAATACTGTCTGGACTGTAAGTATAGTGTTTTCCCCCCTTATATTAAATATCTTGGTTAAACTTTTATATTCTTTGTTCTATTTATTGCCAAGTTAGTTTTATTTTATAACAATTTAAATGTATGTATGTTGTGCTTGTGTCTATCTACACACCTTGCCTACACTGTTTGTAGTCCTTGTGTTGGACTATTACAGGGACTGCAGATGGAAACTAGCCAATAGCTTTACTCTGGTGCAATGCATCTTTTCTCTTTGAGATTAATGGTTCCTGACAAATAAACAAATAAATAAATGTTTTATTATTTGTTTTGAGGAGTTGGCTACAGCTGCATTTCGTGGTGCAACCCTGTGTTGTTTAATGACAATAAAACTGACCCGTGAACCTTGTTTAAGCATCAAACCCTCGACCCTGCCGGTGGTGCTGCCTTCCTGCTCAGTGAAGCCTGTATTTGTTGCTGTAGCTTTGACAGCAGGTGTAAAGCAACATTATTAAAGATTTCACCACTCGAGCTGCGTGCATAGGCCATGAACTTTATTAACATATTTTCATGACGTGTTCTTAGCGATGTTAAACAGCCGAGACAGACAGATCAGGTGTACTCTCTGATGAAGCTTCAGGTTTTTCTGATGAGGAAAGCATTTCCCACACTGCTCACAGATGTGAGGCTTTTTTCCTGCACATTTATGTTTTTTTAGATTATTGGCTTGAGTAAAACTCTTCCCACACTGGTCACAGCTGTACGGCTTTTCTCCGGTGTGAATCCGCTGATGAACCTTCAGATTACTACGGTAAAGGAAGCTTTTCCCGCACTGGTCACAGCTGCAGAACTTCTCTCCCGTGTGAATGTAACGATGGATCTTTAAAGCTTTAGATTGAGTGAAACTTTTACCACACAGGTCACAGCTGTAAGGCTTTTCTCCAGTGTGAGTCCGCTGATGAAGCCTCAGACGACACTGGAAAGGAAAGCGTTTCCCACACTGGTCACAACTGTACGGCTTTTCTTTGCCGTGAGTCCGCAGATGATGCATCAGTCTACTTCGGAAAGGAAAGAATTTCTCACAGTGGTCACAAGAGTAAACTGGTTTTTCTCCAGCATGAGAGCACTGATGACTGTTTAGATCACTAGATTGGTTGGAGGTAGAAGGCATAGCTCCAACATGAGTGCCCTGATGGATCCTTAGATGACTAGATTGAATAAAACTCTTTCCGCACTGGTCACAGGTGTAAGGCTTATCTCCAGTGTGACTCCGCTGATGAACCCTCAGTTCACTTGGGTAAGGGAAGACTTTCCCACAGTAGTTGCAGGTGTAAATCTTTTTTTTTCCATGAGGAGTGCACTGATGGCTCATTAGATCACCAAACTGAGTAAAACGTTTCCAGCACCGATTGCAGGTGTAAGGCTTTTCTTCAGCATGGGGGCACTGATGTCTCTTCAGATTACCAGATTGAATAAAACACTTCCCACACTGGTCGCAGGTGAAAGGTTTTTCTCCAGTGTGGGTCCGCTGATGAACAGTCAGACCACTTAGGTAAGAGAAGCATCTCCCACACTGGTCACAGCTGTACGGCTTTTCTCCAGTATGGGTCCGGAGATGTCTCCTTAAAGTCACAGACATAGTGAAACTTCGACCACACTGCTCACAGGTGTGCGGTTTTTCTCTGGTGTGGATTCGCTGATGAAGCTGTAGATATGCCGCATTACAGAAGTTCTTCTGACACAGCTCACAGCGGTGTGTTTTCTTCGCAGTGTGTGGTGGAGGCCGGAGGGAATCAGTTGGTCCTCCTGTGAAACTCTCCACACCTTCACTATGAGGGCCAGTGTGAATCTATTGAATGGAAAGAGAAAAGACATAAGGAGAGGAAGAAGGTGTTAAATATTGGGACTGATACAAGAAGAGATGATGTGTGGAAAAACATAGATGAGGTGGAGATGAAGTCTTACACCACCAACTTAACAACAAGAACAAAGAAAGCTGAGTTTAAATCATTCATCAATGTTAAATATATTAAACTGTGTCAGTTTAACTCATAATTAAGGTTAGAGCCTGTCAGATCCTAAGCATCAGAACGGTTGCTATGGTTACAGGCAAGTTAATAAACCCAGAGCCTTGATGTAAAACAAAACTTTTTAGAGAATTTACTCATTTACTCAAGCACTATTTTGAGGTACCTGTTCCTTACTCAAGTATTTTCATTTCATACTACTTTATACTACTTTACATACTACTATACATGCAGGACTTTTACTTGTAATTGAGTATTTTCATATTACTGTAGTGGCACTTTTTTTTTTTTTACCAAAATAAAAGACCTGAGTACATCTTCCATCACTGATCACTGATACATTTCTCAGGTTTATTTTTCTGGCTCTCACCTCTGCTAATGAGCTCATTGTACTGCTGCAGATTGTATTCATCTCTGTATAATATTCCTCCATCTATCAACATAAAATAAAGGCACAAAAAAACAGAAATGTTAACACAGAGGGCAACAACACATCGCTATGTGAACCACAGACAGCTGCTAAACAGTTTGGCAGTTGTTTTAAATGTGGCTTTTTCTGTGCAGTAAAAATACTACAAACATTTTAAAATAAACTATCAAATAAAATAAAAAAAAAGATCAAACTGACAGTAAATTAAAACAGTTTAGCTCTTGAGTTTTCAGTCAGTGTTAAAACCAGCTTTTAAACACACCGTTTCTATGCTATAATGAAGAAGGACAGACTCCTGCAGGTGATGCTCTTCACTGAGCTCTGGGCTGCACGTTGTTGACGTTTGCACTGGACGTTTCCATGGCAACGCTTGCTGAATGGCTGAATCCCATCCCAGAATAATCAAATGACTCCCATCCTGAAAATCCAAAATGCTTTTTGAAAATAAACCCACCATAATCATCACCTTTTTACTTCATTTATAGCAATAAAGCATTAATTGATCAGTGCAGAGAGGGTCATTGATTATTATCGTTGATTATTGTAGCCCCCAAAACACAACTGCTGTGTTAAGTGGGAGTCCAGTAGTTTGTGCTTATAAAATAACTGATACACTGATATTCCCCCTGCAGTTATCTTTCTTATGGCTGCAACACACAGAAAAAAAAAAATGTCTGTACATGTTGTAACCACTATGCGCCACCAGGGGGCGACAGACATCATTGCTCACAACAGCCTCTTTCTTTAGTTCACACAGGGTCAATTAAAGCCCCCAAAAGCCATTTTCACCTCAGATTGATTATTTTCTCAATGTTATTCATTCAGATAGCTGTCTATTATATTTTTTGATGGTTTATTCTAGAAAAAAAAATACAGTTTAGATATTTAACACAACCTAAATGACTGTTTCAGAGCTTATCCAAAGATATCTGTACCAGCGCTGAAATAATTGACATTGACACAATTCATACCTCTTAATATATTAACAGTTTTAATTGATTAAATAAAAACAACATAAACAGCTCAGTTTAAATGACTCAGTGTGTATTATTACTATTACACCCAGACTGAACATCTACAGCAGCTACTTTTAACAGTGTTTCTGATACGTTTCATCTACTCCAGTCAGTGTTGAGCTGAAACATGCTGTTCAATAAATAAACGTCCGTGTACATGAATCACAACATAACAGCAGAACAAGACGCAACAAAATCAGGTGGGGGGGGCATTGAAGTACACAGCCTAAAAACAGGAAACTGTAACGTAAAATAAATGATAAAATATGTGTCTTAATCTCAGGAAATACAAACACAGGGTGATGTTTTATCAGCACGAAAACACTTTAAAGGTTTGAAACATAACACCAGAAGAAACAGTAAGAGGGGAAACATAGAGCAGATAGGAGCTAACCTCAGTTTAATAGCATCTATGGTTTTTTATACATTCATTATTCGAGGATACGATTCGTGCAACTTAGCCGTCTCTCAGGAAGATTAAAAAAAAAAAGAAAAGATTTTCCTCTCCTCCTTCGATTCAAACTGTTAATTAACATCATAAAATAAATGCTTTACGTACAATGTCGCTGTCATTTGATTCTTAACTACAACCTGGAACAGGAGGAAAAAGCAGCAGCAGCAGTTCATACAGGGGCTTTAAAATATTAATAACACACCTGAAAACACGACGAGCATGAACAGCCTCGGATGTTTGAAACATGGAGCTATAGGAGAGAAGCAAAGTTGATAGCTGCATATTTATAACCAACACTTTTTTTCCCACCGTGATGGAAACTTAAAGACATTTTCAAGTTGACCTGAGTGCTTTACAATATGCTAATTTGCTACACGTGATTCACCACCTAAATATTTCACACTTTTCTTTGTTGTTTTTAAAAAAACAGAGCAGCAACATGCAGCTTTTTGGGGTTTACTGTGTGAAAGCCACAGTAACTGCCCCCCCCCCCCCCCCCCCCCATTATGTCTCCTTATGTCTCCTTATGTCTTTTGGCTTGTCCAGCTATCAACTAACATTACAGTATACTGATTACTGTGGAAGTGCTGCATAGGAGGAGGAGGGGGGGCGGGGGGGGGGGGGGGGGTGATATGATGATGATGAACACAGGTCAGTAAGGTCAGGAAAAGCTTTACTTTATCTCCACTTCTAAGGCAGGTTTTTACAGTACAAGTTGACATTATTTTGGCATCTCAAACATACCGGGATACGTTAAATATGCAGGTTGCTTATGACCGAAGCTCACACGACATAAATCATCCATGCATGTACTGAAAAGACGTCACAGAATTGTACTTTACACGAGAGGTTGTTTAAAAGGGGACGTATCATGCTTTTAGTGTTTGGGTTTTTTTGGTTATTTTTATGGAGTTTTTATGGAGTTAATGGAGTTTTTTCAGCTCCATTTGCATATTTTGGATCAGATTGAGGCTTTGAGAAGTTTATATTTTGAATAAAGGATGAGACAAAGAGGAAGGGACTGATTGGGAAGGAGGCAGATTAAAGAGAAAGGAGCTAAAACAGCATGTTTAAGTCAGAAGCTGAACTGAGGGGCTGCATACAGAGCCAGTATAAGATAAATAAGGAGTTTTTTTTGAGCTGTTAATCATGCAAAGACATTACAGTAAAGCCCCAGATTAAAAAATATAGAGCAGGAAATGTGCATGATAAATCCCCTTTAAACAGCCTTTAAAATGTTACATACTTGAAGCACAGAGTCATGCTTTCAGCCCTGAATACCAGGTAAGAGCGGTGTACTTTAGCTGATAAAATACTTTAATTCTGAGACTAGTGTTTCTCTACTTCTCATCTGTTTGTTTTATGTCTTTTTTTTTTTTTGGTCCCTCCTCAGAAAGCATCCTTAATGTTCTTCAGTTGCCTCACAGCCAGGTCCACCGGGAGGTTAAATTTAAGGTGGCTGATGCGTCCCAGGATGCGCAAAGCCCCCTCGAAGCCGGTCTGAGCCATGTAGCTCCAGGATTGGTAGTGTGGGTGTATCAGAGTCCCCGTCTTACACAGCAGGTTGAGCCACGACACCAGCCGCTGCTCATTCAGAGCCATGCAAACCAGCGCTTTGAACTCCGTGTCCGGTCCTCGCTTGTAGCGTCCGTGCTCCTTCAGCACAGTGTGGATGGCCCACAGCAGAGACTGTTTAGGGGTGATGGTGACCGGGCCGCCCCCTACAGGCAGGCTGAAGGACTGCGAAAGCTGGCGTGCAGGTGACTCCACGAACTCCTTCCCGTTTTTGGAGTGGTAGTATTTGACAAAGAGGTCCCACGGGTGCATGGTCTGTGGTGCGGGTCTGTAAGGCAGCAGGCAGGAGATGGGAGCCAGCACCAGGCTCATGGTCTGGGAGGGCGAAAAGAGTCCGTGAGCCAACAAGTCTTTCAGAGCAAAAGCCAGCTCCTTCCTCACGGACGTCGTCAGCTCGTCTCGGGGCCCCAGAGCCGTGTTGCTGGTGTAGTTGACGACGTGTTCGAGGCACGGCTGCCTGCGCGACCCCAGCACCCGCACCTTGTCGACGGCCGCCTCCAGACGCTGCAGCAAGGGGCCGTAGTCCTGCACCGTTGAGTCCTGAGGCCACATGCTCTGAGGGACATGACCGGGAGCGCAGCCAAACTGGCTGGCAGCGAAAATCTGCAGCACGGCGAGCGCCTTCTGGATCAGCTGCAGGCCCGTCTCCCGCATCTTCTGAGCCTGTTCTGGGTCCACTGCAGAGAGAGAAAGACCAACATCAGAATATAATAGACTTCATACACTAACGCCTGTCAGTTAATATGTCTTTAAAAACCTGAATAACCTGAGGAACGCACAGTTTGACAGATCAATGGCTCTAAAATGTATGAATTTATTGATATTATTCAACATATTACTGAATAATAAAACACATCTAGTTGTTTAACTCTTGAACAGGCAAGAGTGGAAAATGAGATGTGAAGACTAAAATCCTAGTTATCTCATGTGCACCTAAGTAAAACATTTCCACAAATCTACTTTTAAAATATTTTGGATATTTTGGATACTTTGGATATTTTGGAGTTTTTTATCTCCTACAAAATACATTGTCCCTATTAAAAGGTATAAAAATGTTCATAATGATAAACAACTGAATGCTTTATACATACTTGCTTTCTCTGCTCATTAATATCACACATAGTTTTTGAGTTTTATCATTTCTATCAATGTATAAACTAGGGCTGTCAGCGTTAACGCGTTAATTGCGATTAGATTAATGCAATCCATAACGCAAGCCTTTTTGTCCCTTCTACTCCCCCGTAGACGGCTCCTCTAGCTGTAGCGCTATGCTTTGAAGTGGCCTCCTGCAGTAAACCTACCGCGCTGATGGAAAGTAAGAGAGCTACTGGACTTTTGAACGGCTTGTTTAACTTTAAAAAACTTCCAGACGCTTCAGTTGACAAGTCAAAAGTAAAATGCAACCTGTGTCAAACGGAGTTTAACTACCACCGGAGTACGTCGAGTTTGAGTTAGCACCTCCACGCTAAACACCCAGGTGCAGCCAAGCAAGCCTCAGCTCCACCAAAGGACCATTTTGGAGTGTGGGAGTCGCAGCAGAGCCGTGATTGATTCCCAGTTAAGACACTCTGGTAAGAAATGCTTTACATTATGGGCTTAAAACTGCCTTGAAATGTAAAATAACAGGATTTTAAACATGCAATTCAAAACGCGATTAATCATGATTAACTGTGGAAATTCTGCGATTAATCTCAATTAAGAAAATGAATCATTTGACAGTCCTAGTATAAACCTACCACAAGCTTCAATTCTACCAATCTAGTCGTCACCATTGAAGACACATACAATTGACTTGACCACCTTACCCAATCGTGCTCCGAAACAGGTGTTAAAGAGTCTCCTGGTGCACGCTGCCTGTTTAAGGGTTAACCACACCAAACATCAGCAGGTACCTTCAGTTAGAGATTTAAATAAACTGACTGACCTTTCTTCTTCACTCCTGCAGCTCTGGCGCTGGTTCCTGCTGCTTGCGGCTGCTGGTTGTTTCCATCTGGCAACAGAGGATTCCCCACCTCGTCTTTTTTTTGGGGGAAGAAAACAGCAAAATTACTCATTGAACCATTAAAAAAACTAGCTAACAGTTGATTGTTTGTGCAGTATATGAGATTGTGTACCCTGGATAAAGTTGATGAACATCTCCAGGTCTCTGATCTGGGTTTTGAGTTGGTCCACTAGCTGCTCTTTGACCCGGGCCGGGTTCACTATCTGAGCGATGGCAGCGTCCACTCGGTGCCTCAGCTCCTCGGGGGACAAGTTCCCGATGTCCTCGTTCAGGTTCACGTCCAGCTTTTTGATCAGCTCGTCGATGATGACCTGGAAAACGTACGAGGGTTAAAGTTTTATCTTAATGTCTGTGATGTTGTGTCTGTTGTGTCTGTTGTGGAGGTCTGGGTCTGGGTCTGGAATAGTCTTCCCTCCACAATTAGGGAAAGCCCCACATACTCTTCTTTTAAAGGACAACTAAAACATTGGCTCATTAACTGGACTTAACACTGACTGAACTCTTTTATTACATTGCTGTATCCTGCCTGGATCTGATATCCTCTTGATTGTGTATTATATTGTGCTGTGTGTGTTTTATTTGTATCTCATCTATTTATTTGCTGTTTCTTCTACTTGTATTCTTTTTTATATTTATTTTACTCACTAGTGACTACGGATGCAACGAATTAGCAACTGTGCTATAATCCGGCATATTTACAGAGATGTCTAATATCGATGTTCATCAATATGCACTGTCCCTATCCAAAAATAAAGCATTATTATTATTATTATTATTATGATTATTATTATTATTATAATAATATCATGGTAATATTTGGTTATTTTAGGTTTAAAGTGGTGGATAAACAGTTATCGTTGAGGTTCTGGTGCTTTCCGGTGTTTCAGAGGAATGTAGTGAGTATGTCTAGATGCACACAAGTCTTATACTGGTTTAGATTATTTAACATGAAAAACCTCATTAAGCAAATACTGGCAGGTGTGTCTTAATAATTAACTCATTGACCCATTTTCAGAGCAGAGCCCCATACTGCCAGCATTTGACCGATCTTTCAAGACCCACAGAATATTGTGTTCTATGACTATGTAAACACCGAAGGTACCAAAAGAAAGAGAGAAAAACATAATTGATGTCAATGGCAGTGAACGGTTGTAATCAGATTGACGTCTTTAGACATCAATGGCAGCCAATGAGTTAATATCTAATACTGGAGCCAACTTTTTAAAAGATGAAAACACTTATTATCCTGTTTGCTTGCATTCAGATTCTCTAAATTCAACAATGAACTGATCCACTAACAAGTATTGTGTGTGTGTGTATCCAAAGTCTGACACATCTTATTCCTCTGTGTCGTAGACTTCTGTTGTTGTCTATAAACACATCAGTGATTCACACCACTGCACTGGGTGACAGGTTCCTTCATTATGAAGAGTCTGGTCTTGTTAATTTGTTTAGTAACGCCTCCAAAGAATAGTAACAGTGATCACACGTTCAGTCTCCAGAGAGGACATCAATCCTCTTCACTCGAGTGTTCATTAGTGTTTAGAACATTTATAAACTAACTAGTGCAACCTAACTCTATGAACATGTCACACAGAGCAGCAGTGTGGCTCATTGATATGTTTTTAACCTTCCTGTCGTCCTCCCGGGTCAAATTGACCCCGTCTATTTTGACTGTTCCTTCCTTCCTTCCTTCCTCTTTCTTTAATTTTTCCTTCGTTCTTCCCCTCCTTCCATACTTCTTTCCTCACTTCTTTCCATCCTACCTTGCTTCTTTCTTTGTTTCTTTCCTTCCTTCCTCCTTTCCTTCCTCCCTTCCTTCCTTACTCCTTTCTTTCCTTCCTCCCTTCTTTCCTTCCTCCTTTCTTTCCTTCCTTCCTTCCTTCCTTCAGCCTTCCTTTCCTCCCTCCCTCCTTACTCCTTTCTTTCCTTCCTTCCTTCCTTCCTTGACCTGAGGACAACAGAGGGTTAACAAACCTATGGAGGTCTATGACACAGAGGAATCAGATATATCAGGTTTTAGATATAGCTGTAAGTAGATCAATTCATTGTTGGTTTGGCTCTTCACTTCAAGTTCTTTGATAATTTAGTTTAGTTTAGTTTATTTGGATCCCCATTAGCTGTTACCCAGGCAACAGCTACTCTTCCTGGGGTCCATAATAAAGGCAAATATAGAAAATTGCCAGACATACAATTTAATATGAAAGTAGAAAGCTCCACCTTCTGACTCTAGAAGACAAACTTAGGTCCTTGTTTTTCATTCAACACTTCTTTATCTGATTTATGGATCGTGTGCACAGGGTCAAATACTTCTTATCTCTATGAATGTTATCAATTGGGTTTTATTTCCATCTCATGCTACATTAATGTTCTTTTTATGTCATTTCCATGTGAAGCACTTGTAAAGCACTTGTTTAGCCCAAAATTAGCATTGTTTGCTCAAAATTATGGAAAACTAGATGTGTGGGGATAATACAGCAAACAATGGTTAGTGGTGATGTGGTTGTGAAGCAGGTTCTTTCGGACCTCAGGAAGAGGAAAAGAATCGATAGGGATAAATGTTTCCCATGGGATGTGCTGCACCTGTGAATAGTAGAAAATGTAGATTTGTTGGGTTTAGGGATGAGGTGTTTGTGTGCAGTGAGCAGCAAATTTGTGATTCAGACAGTCATTTTATTTTATTTTACTTCGTGGTTGATATACTGTATTTTTGGGGTTGAATATATTCTGTAGTTGAATGTGTTGTATCTTTGGGGTTTAATATACTTATGGGGTTAAATGCATTGTATTTTCAAGTGATGTATGTGTAATACTAAAGCTTCAATACAGCTCATATAAAAAAGGTAAAGCACTTGAGCTGCGTTTCTTGTATGAAAGGTGCTATATAAACAAATAGGTTGCAATTGGATTTTCAGCTTCACAGGCAAACACCGCAGAGCCTGAAGCATTTTTGAGGACGAACGTTTGACTTGTTACACCTGACCTGAAACAGGTAAACATCAAATTATGTGCTCAGCGTAACAGACGTCTCCATATGACGGATAGTTATTGTCTCTCTGATACAAAAAAAACCCCTTCATGGACTCTCCCACATCGGTGCATTTCCTCATTCCCACCTTCTGTCTCTCCATGACGACAGACTGCGGCAGCGAGTCGTAGCTGCCTTCCTGGTAGGCGAAGCGCTCCAGGTCGTCCAGCTGGGTCTTCAGTTGGAAAATGAGATCCTTCTGTTTTTCTCTCTGAGCCTCCAGGCGCTCCCTCTTCTCTCTTTCACTCTGTCAGAAGAGAGAGACACACACACACACACACACACACACACACACACAGACACACACACACACACACACAGACACACACACAGTTTTTAGTAGAGGAACTAATATCCCATGAGGTGTGTGTTTAATTCTGAGCAGAGGTGCATAACTGTGACTGATATCAGCATCAACATTTGAGTATGAAGCCCTTTCTGTAAATATGTACAAAGAAAGAAAGACACAACCTTTCCTGCCATTATTTACCGAATATAAATACACTTATAAAAACATGACAGCTTTTTGCACTAAGGTTTAATCTGATACAAGGGTCAATGACGGGTTTTTGTGTCATTGTGGTTTAGTCAAAATGTGAAATTAAACGTATGAATAACTTGCACACATTCAAATTTCTGCTTTTAATCCATTTTAAGAGAATATATTAGAGGATTATGGCAAAATGTCTAAGTGGTGTAACCATCAAAACTAATTAAACTTGCTTTAAAAACACTAAATTCTCAATAAAACATCATATCACCTAGTTTGGCATGATCTTACATTATAACTTTTATATTAAATAAAGCTAATGGAATACAAATATTGAATTTAATCTGGGGAATCATGTACATCAGGAACTATTTCATTAAAAAATCAGTTTATTATTATTATTATTTATAAGTACACTTAAATACACCATTTGACATTTTCAGAAGGATCCAGTCTTACTTTTGGTTAAAAAATGATGCAAATATTATTTCAAATGACATAAAACCAACAAAAATGTACATTTTAACAAACCTAATGCTGCTTTTAAGATGAGATATTGTGAATTGCTCATCTTTCCAACCCTTATTTTGTCACTGACCAGAATATATTATGTTTGCAGTAGACCAGGGGTGTCAAACATACGGCCCGTGGGCCAGAACCGGCCTGCCGAGAGGTCCAATCCGGCCCAGTTTCCTTCTTCCTCCCTTCCTCCCAGTCTTCTTTCCCTTCTTTCCTTCTTTCCTTCCATCTGTCTTTCCACCCTTATATTTTAATAGACCAAATTAAAGATTAACTCAAGCTACACAAAGACTTTCAGCCCTGTGGTGTGATGAAGTCTGAGCAGCAGTTTATTGAATAGCCTGTTGAACCTTTTTACACAGAAATACACAAACCAACCACACCGAGGAATATTACTCACCAGATCCCCCTGTAAGTAAAGCATGTGAAAAAAAAGGAGAAATGATATTTAAAAAAAGACCTTTAGGGCAGAATAAATAAAGCTTCGTCATATCACATGCAAACAATAACCACAGGAGGCCGATACTTGAGCTAAAAGAGTCAATGTAAAGAGGCTTGGTTGCTTCATAGGAGTAAATTGCAGTGTACACAGAAACCTTTATTAAGCAGATAGTGATCTGCCGGAGACATTTCCATCGAGCCTGCTGCGGCCGAGGCTTTGAGTGAGTCACACACACTTGTGGCAGAAAGCGCGACATTTTCCACCAGAGATAAGAGATCCCCAGGAACAAAAAAAACGGAGGTGGGAGCAGCCTCGAGTGTGACGCAACAGGCGCAATTTAATCAGACAGAAGCACCACAGCTGACGTGCTGATTTAATAAAGCTGGGTTTAACACCACAAACACGTATCCAGGCTCGTATCTATGTGTCTGAGTGAATAAAGAGAAGACGTGTGGGTGTGTTTGTGCATTTTAAATACGTCTATGAGGATGTTGATGGAAAAAATTGGCAACTATTTTAAAGAAAAATATTAATATTCTTTGATTCCGGTTTCTTTAATGTGATTATTTCCTAGTTTCTTTGGTCCTTTATGTCTGTTGGTCACGACAAAAGAAGATATTTGAGGTTGCAGCTTTGATTTTATAGACCAAATGATACAAGTATTAACCAGCTGATTCTTTAATAATGAAATAAATCATGATCATACTTCATGTTACAGACTCTATGAGCCATTTTAATATGAATATTCTTTGATTCCAGCTTCTTTAATGTGATTATTTCCTAGTTTCTTTGGTCCTTTATGACAGTAAGTTGAAGATCTTTGAGCTGTGGTCTGTCAGTCCGGAGAAAAGAAGATATTTGAGGTTGCATCTTTGATTTTATGGACCAAATGATACAACTATTAACCAGCTGATTCTTTAATAATGAAATAAATCATCAGTTTCTCACCTTGCCATACCTCATGTTGCAGACTTGCCTGCATTAAAGAAAAATATTAATATTCTTTGATTCCAGCTTCTTTAATGTGATTATTTCCTAGTTTATTTGGTCCTTTATGACAGTAAGCTGAAGATCTTTGACTTATGGACAAAAGATGATATTTGAGGTTGCATCTTTGATTTTATGGACCAAATGATGCAACTATTAACCAGCTGATTCTTTAATAATGAAATAAATCATCATCAGTTTCTCACCTTACAGACTTGCCTGGTTTCTATTTACAGGACAGCACATAACACCGGCTGTCTCCTACAGGCATGTGTTACTATCTACATACTGTGATCTGCACGCAAAACTATCAGCGTCACACACACACACACACACACACACACACACACACACACACACACACACACACACACACACACACACACACACACACAGTCAGAGATGTCACCCCTGCCTGCTGTCACCTGGAGTAAAAGACAGAGCTAATATATTGCCTGGTAGATCCTTTACCCCAGATTTATTAACACAAAGATCCAGTTTTATTTATTTATTTTATCCTATTTTTATTTATTTATTGACTATATTTATTGTTATTTTTGTTTTTTACATTTTCAGTCTTATGCTACTTCTTTTTCTCCCACTGTACTGATGTGTCAACTTGACTTTCTGCCAAGGGGAGATCAATAAAGACACATCTTATTATCTTTATCTTATCTTCTTAGTGTGTGTTTGTTCATCACACCTGTGTAAGTTGATTATTGAACCAGAATTGGCTTAAAACTAATTGTGATGTCTCAAATGATACCCATTAAAATCTGACCTTCAATAAGCACAGACAAAACCTTCCCACTTTAATGGGCATGAAAATAAACGCTGCACAGTGAAGCTCCAACATTAAACTGTATGAAGAAGAATAAAGGCATGTTTTTTGAGAGGAAGGGGACTTTAATTATATTTTAGCACTAGTTGGACTTCAGATTATCATGATTATATGTAAATATTAAACACATATTGGTTACTTGAAATGACTGAAAGCTAAATTAGTACTAGAGTCAAATGGTGTTAAACAAGCTTTTAAGTTTTAATCCACTAATTTTGTTTTTGTTTGTTTTTTTAAAGAAAATTATACATTTTTTGTTTAACACAATATATAAATCACCTGTAACTTTCCTAAAATAACAGTAAACTATTTTATATTTTTCCAGATGATATGAATTATTAAACTAATAATGTTTTGATAAGAAATAAGGCAACATTTTGCTATGATAGTTGTTTCTTACACTACAGCATATTGTGTATAATATGATAAAGCACAGTTTGTATGTATATTGTATTTATTATTGTTGTATCTATGTGACTATATTGTACATTGCACAGTTTGTCGTGATGTTTTTTGGACCCACAGTAATCTCAGCAGGGGACTCACCGAGTTCTCCAGCTGCGTGGCATCCTGCACCCTGCAGCCCACCACATGCGGGCATCCCCTGAACGCAAACTCCTCCAGCTCGGCCAGCATCCTCTCCTTCTCGTCGCTCTGCGCGTGAACTATCTGTTTCAGTCGGAACTGCACCTGAGCGAAATGGGAGGTGAGTGCGAGCAGAGACGAGTTCAGCAAGTCCTGCTCGTCCTCCAGCCTCTTCATCTTAGCGGACATCTCCTCCTCGAGGCCCGACGATGAGCCTCTCTGCCCCGGCTGACCAGCGTTCCTTCTCCCGCTGCAGCTGCGCTCATCCTCGGGGCTGGCAACGGCGCCCACCGGTGCCCATCGCTCCCCTGCGCCGGCGAAGAGAGCCTCGCTGTCCGACGCTGACAGCTCCTCTGTAGACATTGTTTTGGGACTCCTGGAGGTTTAGTAACTACGCCGCCAGTTTAATAGTTTTTTCCTGCTTTCTGGTGTTGTAGTTTTTCGCTTTCACTACGCAGGAAAAGCAACAGAGATCAGCACCGACGGAACAGGTGCATCGCCATCTTGGGAAGGATGAATCATACGTCAGCACGGAGACACGTCAACAAACAAAGGGGGACGCCGGAAGAGGAGCGCTTCGCCTTCAGAATAAAATGCTACCATAGTAAAGTCCGTGTGTCCCATCTTTTTGGTATTGCCAGCTTTATAAAAATGTATTATTGGTTATTTGTACAATGTTTTTTGTTGTTTTATATGTCAAATGGTGGTAAGTTTTTAAGTTTTAATCCAGTAATGTGGATTGTACTTGGGATAAAATCTCTTATACATTTGTTTCACACAATATGTAAATCACCTGTAACTTTCTTAAAATAACCGTAAACTATTTTATATTTTTCCAGATGATATTAATTATAAAACTAATAATGTTTTGAGTAGAAATAAGTTAACATTTTGCTATGATGGTTGTTTCTAACAGTTGTTCCCAGGGGTATTGTGTATAATATATACGCAATAGAGCAGAGTTTTTAAGTATATTGTATTTATAGTTCATGCTAATAACTATGTGACTATATACTGTACATTACATAGCGGCTCTGGATTTAATGACTTTTACTGAAGGTTTATAATAGACAGAAGGGTTTTATTTGGAAAGGTATAAACGGAAGTGTGTCATCTTTATTAAAGGCAGCTTGACACAGCTGACTGAGGGGAGGAGCTCAATGAGAGGCTCAGATAATTAAAAAACCCTGGAGTTAAAAAAAAAAAGGCTCAAACAGTGTGACGTCAGCCTAAAAAGTGGAATCCCATCCATCCGGAAGTCAGGATGAGGAAAAAAAAACATATTTTCACCACTTTTTTCAACTTCATAATGTAACAGGTGTTCAAATTACACCTTTTCCCCCCAATTCCATGTCCACAAACAGTGAGAATCACGAAGGAGACATAAGATTATTTTAAATTGTGTAGTTTTTTGAAATATAAATATATTTATGTCACATTTCTATATGAACTAGGAACCATACATCATAATGAATTAATAATATAATGAATTACAACCATATTTGAACATCTGCTATACAGTACACAAACCTACAATGGTGTATATATTGTGTTTTCATTAATGGTACAACTATGATTTAAAATATGTAAATATCAATATGCTCATGTTAAAACATACATTTTTGATAAATATGCAAAATATATGAGTTTCAAAGATATAAAGACATTAATTAGTAGCAATTATTCTATATTTAAGATCATAAAACGGCAACATATGTGATTTCTATATATGCTACATTTGTTTGTTGTACCTGAATGTAAACTTTTATTGCATTTAAGAACATTTAGAAAATAAATATATGTATAACACATATATGGGCAACATATGTTATTCATATATTATTCTATATATTTATAAATATTTATATATATCATATATATAAACTGCTCAGTGGTATCAGAGCATACAGTATATGTTCATATATCATTTATCTATGTAGGTTTTACTGTTTCTTTTGATAGAAACAGACACAATTATATAACATTTATACATAAACGATTTGACAAGTCGTAATGACGGGACACCAGGTTTTCTTTATTAGTTTTGTATAATATGTAGAGATCTCTGACTCCTTCAGAGGTTCAGCAGTACTAAACACTTTTTTCTCATGACTCATGGTGTATTGTAAATCCCACATAAACAGTTAGATGCACAAAATTAAAACACTCATGATTTTAAACCGTCGTTCCAGTTAGATGAAAAATGAATTATCCATTAGAGAATATCCAACAACATGATGTGCTGTGCTATGAGTGTGAAAGTGTTAGACTGACCTGAGATCACCAGGTGGAGCCACACAGCAGTTCATGTTTGTCATATTCACAATTATGAATGATGCAGCATTAAATTACGACCCCCAAATTGATTGATTATTGATATACGGCACTTTGTAACACACGGCAGCTGAAGCAGAACATAGGCAGAACAGAGCAGATGAGTAACGGTGAATAAACTCATATTGGCTGTGGAGTGTTTCAGTTGAAATCTGGAGTAGAGTTTCAAGTAGCAAACTGTGTGCTTGGATTAACGAGGGTTT
The DNA here is from genome assembly GCF_027409825.1 of Scomber japonicus. Taxonomy (NCBI): domain Eukaryota; kingdom Metazoa; phylum Chordata; class Actinopteri; order Scombriformes; family Scombridae; genus Scomber; species Scomber japonicus. The sequence goes on from NC_070595.1 coordinate 25,431,467, forward strand.
ATCTGACTTTTAAAATCAGCTATCCTCATATTCACGACATTTGAATATTACAAGTCAGATGTGACCTAGATGCATACAGACATTACATTGCTACTGCAAGACCACAGAACTTCATAATCACAAGTGCAATTTAGTTTCACAGCATCCCACTCTCCATTTACTGCTGTCCTCTAACAATAAAAGCATTGACAGATCATTATAAAATCCCTCCTTGTTATTTTCCATTAGTGCGTTGCATGCAGAAACAAATGACAGTGCAGGAGTGAGGTTTTCACAAATTCATAGCTCGCTTTTTGTGGGAGAAGAACATGTGCCAGTTGTGCCAGTCGAAGCCGGGACTCTGGGTGCAGCCACCAGTTTCAGTGCAGGCGTAGCCGGTGGGACAGCAGTGCTGCATGTCGCTGCAGCACACCGCCTGCGGAGAGGACAGAGAGACAGGAAGGTCAGGTCTTTGTCTGTGATGGTAATGGATGCCATTTTTGGTATAATCTCTAAAGTCAGTGCCTCTAAACTAGCACAAGCTTGTTTTTTTTATTTTGGGACATGTTAATGACATCCATTTGCTCCCTCCTCATCCTCCTGGGTCTTATCTATACAAATGCATTACATAGTATATGATCATCATATACTTTGGGTGTCAAATGAGTGCAGTGGAGTAAAAAAAAACTATAATACTTTCCCCTGGTGTAGTGACATAAGTATAAAAGTAATATAAAATGCAAATACTCACAATGTCACTTAAGTACAGTATTTGACTATTTAAACACAGCTTCCACTACTATGGATTAGACTGATATGAATTCAGACAATCACATCAAAAAGCTGCTTTTAAAAACCAGGACAAGAAACTAGAACATTCATTTAATTCAACTTAACTAAAAAATAAATATACAACATATAGGGCTGGGTCTGGATACTTGATACCTTTAAGGTAAATAACTGAGTATCTTGCAGTACTGAGACTTCTCCGATCAAGTTATAACATTTGATCCTTTTTGTACCCAGATCCAGAAAAATGGTTTCACTGGCAGCCAGTTAATGCAACACTTTCAAAATGCATTTGTGTAAAAAAACATGTTTGATGTAGAGGAGTAGTGGGATTTTATGCAACTGTATGCTTTCACTCAGATAATGGATATCAAATACTCCTAATTTAAGGTCCATCAGCTCTAAGAAATAGTTTTGGATTACTTTGTACTAATTCCTTTTGACAGGAAGCTTTCATTAAAGCTCTATGGCTAAAATGGCCTATTTCTGCTTCATAGCTAAAGCTTTAGGAGGTGGGAGAATACTGGAGTTATGAACATGTGTGTCATACATTAGGAGACGGACAACAGCCCCATGTAGTAGCGGATGTCTTGCAGCAGCTCTCCCCGTCAGGGCAGCTGGTCGTGACGTCACACTTGACGTCACCGTGATTCAGAGGACTGAAGTTGGGCTCGCTGGGGAGGAACACCGGTATTAACGGGACGGTATCCAGCTGCAGCGTCATGAGCTTGAGACAGGACTGAAGGCCGATGTGACAGGTGTAACCATGAGGGCAGCAGTGCTCCTTATCTGGGCAGCACACGGCCTGCAGACAACGGAGGAGGGTTAGTGAAAATTATGTTAACGATTATTTTACATAAGCAAACCTTGACAAAGCTAATTTAATGCTGATAATGCGTCTTATATTTTCATGTCAAAGTAGCTGCACTTGCTGTTATCTCTCCACACACACACACTGCTCACATTTTCTATAGGGCAGCACCCCCACTCGCCCGTGGAGAGCTGGCAGCAGCTGGTGAATTCAGGACATTGATTTTGGGCGTCGCACTTCACAGAGCTGGGTTCATCCTTAACGCTGATAGCTGGAAGCTTGGTGTACCACGGGATCACCACTCCTTCTTTGACGCACGAGGTCTGGTTTTCGTTGCAATTGTAGGTCTCGGGACAGCAGTGGTCTCCGTCAGCACAGCACACAGCCTGGACAGAAGTGAGAGAGGAAGAGATACTTTCACATCAGCTTTTCTGGGTTTCATTTCTTTGTTCATAAGTAGTTATACGAATAAAATTAGATATAAATCAGCATGATAAGTGCAGTGATGAGCTAAAAACCTTGAGAGCTTTTCTTTTCTTTTATAAAAACTTTCACTGACAACCAACTAACTCTTTATTTTACAGCTCTATAGTTCCTGATTTATTTCCTCAAACTATCTAAGAAGTGTATTTAAAGGAATTATACTCTAATTTTAGTGCCTAATCCAGGTAGCTGCTTAGTTAGTTAGTCAGGGAAAAACAGACTAGTTGGACATGCAAAAAAAGTTTCCAATAATGGGTGAATACTAAATTCAAGGGATACTTTGAGCTATTGGTCATTTTTTTTGGGAGAATGTTCCTACTAATCTCATAAGAAGTTAGTAAGTAAATATAATTTGTTATTCAACTATTATTGGAAACTTTATTCTTCATACTTCTGCATGTTTAGCCAACCTGTTTTGGCAGGTCAGTCTCTAAACGCTTCATAGAGACAGTCACTGAGGTTTCACTGTTAAAAATGGATTGAAACTATTAACTAGATTAACTTTAAAAAACCCTGAATTGCAGAAGTGATCCCAAGTATTTAAGGACAATGGAGGTTACACAGTTACAGTGGGGCGCGTCCTTAATGAAATGTGAGGGATGTAGGTTTGTTAACGGTCGTTCTCACCACCGTTCATGCAACTATGGTTCATTTAGCAACACCCAGACGTCAGCAGGTGGAGATCTCTGATTGTCTGGTATCATGAGACTAGTTGAGTTCTGACTATGACTTTCTAGGTTACACTGGCTCTGTTTTCAGCTGCTCAGCAACTGAGAGTGTGAGCAGGTTTGTGGGCTGGAGAGTGTTTTTCCATAACTTTGTATGGTATCTAAAGCGAGGTTTGTCTGCTGGTTGCTCAGCTGCCTGCATGTAGATACAGTATGATTAGATCTTTACACCATGCATCGTCTGTTTTTCTGCATCTGAATTGAGGGGATAAGTAAGAAAAGCCACCTGAGGCTTATTTTGCTGTGCTGTAATATTTTTAATAACTAAAATACCAAACATTTGAAGGTTTCAGTTCCTGAAATGATTGTATTTGCAGCTTTTCCCTACCTCATATAACATAAGATGAATTCATTTGGGTTTTTTAATTGTTTTTTCAGACAAAAAAGGAATTTGGGATCCGCATTTGACCTCATTAATCGAATAAAATCATAATTTGGGTGTTTCTTTTGTGCTATGACGTGATAAAATCCTCGTCATTGTAGCTTTATACTTCAGAGTGGGACTTTGTGAAGGTCTGTGATGTTGTGAAGAAGCAGGACTCACATTCTTCAGTGGGCAACAGCCCCACTTTTGGGTAGACTTCATGAAGCAGCAGGTGGTGCCCTCAGGACAGCTGGTGTAGGCGTCACAGTGAATGCCATCTCCTTTTTCCTTCTCCTCAGGCTTCTTCTCGTCCGCTGCTTGTGTCGTGCTTGTTTCCTCACTTTGGGTTGTTGTGGTCTGTGTGGTGGGTGCCTGTGTACTGGGCAGCGCTGTAGTAGGTGCCTCTGTGCTGTTCACTACTTTGCCAAATGCAGGTGTCTTTGACATCATGGGTGTTGATCCTGAGGAGCCCACACAGGAGTGAGCAGCCACGTCACAGGTGGTGTCTTTAGGGCAGCAGCTCTCATGGTCTTCGCAACAGACCGCCTTATGAACAAAATTAAAACATTATTGTAAGTGATTGTGGGGAGGTTCAGTCAAAAACCAGCATGAGAAGGACCACTGGCACCAAAAGAAACTCAGAGATGATCTCATGATGTTGGTGCGCTGGTTCTTAAATGTGTGTTTACCTCAGGTAAAGGACAGCAGGCCCATTCTCCTGTTTCGGTCTTGCAGCAGGTGTTGTCATCAGGACAAGCGTGAGAGGAGTCACATGTAACGTTCCCCACCTGTACGCCCTGCTTGGGGATTGCAGGTATTTTCTCGGTCCAGGGCACAGAGCATAATTCATCATCGCAGGTCCCGGCAGCCAAGTTACATTTCTTACCTTTAGGGCAGCAGTGTATAAAATCTTCACAACAAACAGCCTGGGAATCACACAACAGGAAAGACAGGAAACAATGAATTGCCAGTGCTTTCAATGGATATGGCTGACTAACAAATCTGGCTAAATATTATGTGTGTATTCAAGGCCTGACATAGTAAATCCTTTTCCTCTCTGCCATAGAAATCCATTGTTGTCTAAAAACTATTAAAAATACATCGAGCCACACAGCTGCACTGGGTGACATGTTCTTTTGCCCTGACCGAGTTCTTTGTACAAAAATGGCTCCAAAGATGAATAACAGCGATCACATTTTCAATCTCCATAGAGTAGTTCTTTGACTCAACTTTGCATTGAGGTTATTTGAGAAATAAACAATGTACTACAAAGTCAACAGGGTTGAATTATGAACAGGATCGGTGACAAAGGGCAGCCCTGGCGGAGTCCAACCCCCACTGGAAAGGAGTCCGACTTATTACCAGCTATGCGGACCAAGCTCTGACACCGGTCATACAGGGAACGGACGGCCCATATCAGGGGGTCCGATGCCCCGTACTCCCGGAGAACCCCCCACAGGACTCCCTGAGGGACACAGTCGAATGCCCTCTCCAAGTCCACAAAACACATGTGGACTGGTGACTAATGTTACCATGAAGAAAAATGTCTCCTAGTGCAGCTGTGTGGCTCATTAGGGTGTTTTTAATAATTTTCGGACAACAATGTAGGTCTAGGCACAGAGGAATAAGATATATCAGACTTTAGATACACACACGATACTTGTAAGTAGATTCATTCATTGATGCTTTGGCTCTGCACATGACATTTTGTAATAATTTAAAAAATAATGAAAAATTTCCGCTTTATCCTTTAAAAAAAATAGAATAAATAATGAGAAGTAACAAGCTAAAAACTTGTACCTCTACTAGAGGACAGCAAGCCCAGGTCCCCTCTTGGGTTTTACAGCATGTGGTGTTATCTGGACAGGCTGTTGTATCATCACAGGGGACATCATTGCCTGGGGAAAAAAACCCATAGTAACGTTGGCTAAAAAAAACAAAACACTCCCCTCGTACTTCCTTCCTTCCATCCTTCTTGAATGTTTGTCCTCATGCTTGGGAAAAATGCAAATTTTGAAGAATAAAAATTTCACTGGGGAAGTAATGTGGTGCTCTATCTTGTCCCTTTATAATTTAAATGTATTAATGAAAACTCCAGAGGGAACGGGAGGTAAGATCACTGCAGGATTTCACAGCCTGTGTGTCTGATTGTAAGCATTTGAAATGAGACATGTCTACTTGTAATTTATTTACTAAATTGTGGATGCTTTGAGATGTTTTGCCTTGTTTTTCTATCTCAGGCTAGCTTCTGCACATACGCTCTTATTTAATTAATTGCTTTTATTATTATGTTTGATATTGATGGTGCTCAATCCACCTCAATCCTAGATAAGTCTTCAAGTCTTCTATGGGAGATAATAAAAGTAACAATGATCCTTGATAACTGTTTTGTAACCTCACTGTTGTATGTCAGATAGTGTATCTCAAATGACCAAGACGTACCTTTAAAGTATGCATAAGTCACAGTTTTTCAGTTTACCTCCCAATTTAATTTCCTATGCACTGCAGTCCTTTTTTAACTGCCAGCAAGGAATCTAAAGAGGGTGTTATAGATTATCTCCCCCTTTCCCCCTAAAGGCCCCTTAGTTAAGTTTAGTTTATTAGGATATGGCCATGGCTTCTTCCTGGGTCCACACAGATCATACACAACAATATACACACAGATACACACAAGAGAATAATACATGATGAAGTTAACAAGAAAGAAAAAAGAAACAGTATGAGTTTCTGCCTTTTCTGAGAGTAGACATTTTAAATATCCACAGCAGGAAAGGCACCAGTTTAACCAAAAACACCAGACCTCTGGCAATCATACATGGAAAGAAGCTGTTATTGATGTTACAGGTTAAACCAGTGTTTGACTGAGTCAAAATGTCCGTTGTGGGAAAAATGTCTTATTGCACCAAGCTAGATTGAACTGAGGTGACTTTACATCACAGATAAAAAAACTGGTCTGACCAGTGTTGAATCACATTCACACAGGAGGAAATATTATCTTAAAAAAAACAATTAAAGGGATTTTTTTTTCAGCTGATAAAGGACAGCCCCACTTTATTAGTTCGTCTGAAAAACATTCTTAAACCTCTTGCATCAGATTATCAAAGGGTCACTGGTAATAGGCCTTTTTTTTACTAATAGCATTAATGTTCTTTTAAAGGCAAGGGGTCCAAAACAAACTTTAAAAGATTGAAAGTATGAATTCCTATCCTGTTTTTTGTCATTCACTGTCTATTTTAAACATGCAAACAAGTTACAAAACCTGAGGTGAACACGTGTAAGTTATTTCTACTTTCCCATAAAACTGACGTCAGATTGTTTGTGCACAATCACAAATGGCTGTTTGTTTCATGTCCTTTGTTGCTAAGGTTGTTCGGTTATTTGCATTGCTCAGTTACATATTTCAGATCTTCAAAAAGGGCCAGTGTGAGCTTTTTCTAGTTCTGTATTAACAACCTGAATAACTCCTATAAATAAAAGGTTACAACAAAAAAAGGGCCAGTATGAGATAAATAAGGTGCTCTGCAAGCTGCAAATCATGCAGATATTCCAGTAGAACCCCAGAATTAACAAATATAGACTCAGAAATGAGTATCATGTGGCACCTTTAATTGTCCAAGTAAACCCTGACAATGTCAATAACTGAACCGTGAAAGTAAGTTATCTTTAAACTTATTATTTACACATCTGCTTTTCCTGTAACATGTGCCTACTGCAAGCAGAACAAATGCTGCTTGACTTAACTTTAGCCTCGATAGACAGCAACTACTTTTGTCTTGTCATACATAGCAGGAAACGGTTTGTAACACTCACATTTATCTGTGCCAGTTAGATGTGCATGCACGGGCACACCTTGATGAAATACAGCCTTTATTGGAGTTATTAATCAAAGAAAAGCCAAGACATACATTTGGACTTTAAACTTTCACAAGCTGCTCAGAAAATATGCATCTGACCTCAATGTGTGGCTGTAATGATACATGTGTGAGACATAACAGGGCTGCACAGGACTGTAATGCTTCTCTTATTTATTTTTAGGAGTGCTGCTCGTTCCACACAAGTAGATAAAAATCTCACCTGCAGCTGCCGTAGTGACAGATGACACTGTAACTTCCCAGTCCGTAGGAGGAACTGGATTGGCTGTGGTGACTTCAGGGACTTTTTCTAAGGTCCCATTATGAACTGGTTCTGCAACCACTGGTTCACTCTCTACAAAAAAATACACACCAACTTTTAGACAATGAGTCATGAGATCTAAGAGGAAGTAAGTCTTTTTTTTTTTTTCTCAGCGAAAAACAAAACCTGATCTGACCTTTTGGATACTCCCACTCTGCTCTTGTCCTGGCAGGCAGTTTGGCCCACATTGGCATCTCTTTCTTGGTAGATGAGTGGATACATTTAGAGTGTTCAAGATCACAAGTGGTCGCTTCAGGGCAGCAGTGCAACTTATCCTCGCAGCACACGGCCTGTTTAGACAATGAAGACATGAGTAGTCTCAGAACCCGGTTAAAATTTCTTTAAACGAAATGCATCCTCTACATTTGAGCATTTATATAAACTAACATACATGTCTTTTGATGGTTAGAGGAAACCGGACCAAACATAAGGAGAACATGCAAACTCCACACAGAAAGGATCGGGGTCAGGCCACCATGTGAAGTCACGATAACTGGACATGCAAATCCATCATTTGACTTATTTATAATCTCACTCAAACTTAGAATACATATGCATATATCTACATTGAAACAGGTCACCATTGTTCTACCTTCGGCATGGGACAGCATGCCCATTTTCCTTCGGGTGTTTCACAGCAGGTGGTTCCATCTGGACACTCAGACACTCCGTCGCTGCACAGGACTGCAGTCACAAGTTCTGCAACAACATAACCGAGGATCACTTTTTTAAAAAAAAAGTCTATATTAAAAGTAATAAAAGTGAAACAATTATTGGCAGAAGAGCTTAACCTTTTTTAATGCAGGATCGGCTGTCAGCGCTACACTGGAGGCCCTCAGGACAGCAGTGTTTCCCATCAGAGCAGGAGATTCCCTGTCAGAGATCAGGAAAACACAATTCACTTAATAAAATTAGTGACTTTTAGATTGGATTCACTCTTGAAAGCAGGTTTACTCTACAATTAATACATTAATGTTTTTATGAAACAGCAAAGGTTCATTTTACTTTGAATACTGCAAAGCAAGCATAGTAATTATGCAGCTTTGTAATGTACTTTGGCCTGCTCCTGAAAGCAAAGATCTACATTTGGGAGAAAATGCAGCTGCCAGTGTCTAAATGTGTTCCTTTAAACACCTGTCCTGATGTTTTTGCATTGGCAACCAATACCAAATTCTTCTCCTGACCTACAAGGCCTCAAAAATATTGGCACCCTCTTACATCTCCAGTCTTATTACTCTGTATATTCCACCACATCCTTTTAAGTTACTTGATGCAGCTCACTTAACTGTTCCTCAATTTAAATATGGGGGTAGAGCTTTCACTGCATATCTTGATGAATATTTTAACATGTAAAGTTTCAAATGCTAAGTGTGAAGAAACTCTTCGGATGATGTGTACATTAAATAAACTAATGCTTGTGTGATGCCAGGAGACAGAAAGTGCCTGTTTTATCTTTTTAGTGCTAACACATCTAAAGCTTTTATAATCCCATAAATCACTTTCACCATATTTATGATCTGTTGTGAAGTGAAGAGTATAAGCTTGTAAACTAAAGAGAAAAAGATTCACTTTAAGACAGGAAGTCAATTCGGGGAACAAAATATTAGTTTTGCATATTGTGTGCATGATCAGTCCCACTATTGATAAAATTTCATGGTTTGGTCTCTATTTCCTGTTTTCGCCATTTTTGTTCTTTCACTTGATCTTTTTGTTTCTGTGGTCTTTCACTTGTAACAGTTATTCAAAAAGAAGAACTCAGTTTGTGTAATTATTATCTCAGTTTTCATCAGTAATTGTGCAAAAGTATCCTAATTATTTAAAAATGCTATATTGTGGAACACCCTGGTCATACCCATCTCTCTCCCATGTTTCCTGTCTTTCACCTCACTCTCAACTGTCCAATAAAGGCAAAATGCTCTGAAAATAATCTTAAAAATGATATATTCTTATGTTATATCTGTGTTTTTGATGATGTTTGATTACCTTAGCAAGAGGACAACAGCCAAACCTCGTCAAGGCCTTCAGGCAGGAAAACTCAGGAGGACAGCGTGACTGATCCGGACAGATATTATCATCTTCCTCCCCCATGTATGCCTTGATCATCCTGAAGGACTGCAGAGACAAATGAGGGACAATCTTATTGTAAGTGCATACCCTAAATACTTTAAAATCTGAATTATGTTATCATCTCTTGACATTGTTTAGCCTGTTTCTCTTTTTACTTTGGAGTGTCTGGGTTGATCAGCAAGAGCTCTTTCCGCCCAGGGAACAGACATGGTGGCGTTCTCACAGCTGGATGTGGACATTTTACAGACAGTGTTCTCAGGGCAGCAATGTATGTGATCCTCGCAGCACTCGGCCTGTGGAGATGACAGCAAAATGGAAACTTATATCATCATGTTATTGTTTTAAGATTATGTTATACTGTTTTAAAGCCAAACACAATATGTACGACTTTATGCTCTCTGCTTCCCAACAGGTACCATCACAGGTGAGTTGTGGGACTCGGTCACTGTAACTTTACTGCTTATTAGACAGAGGCAGAGAGGGAAAGTCCAGGGAGGAAAGGCAGATAAGGATTTTGGCTTTCAACTCTTAATTCTCAGCAGAGACCTAATCAAACTCCTGAGAGATAAGAATGAATGTGAATGTTAAGAGTGAATTAATTTAAAATAATTGTTTATGTGACACATATTGGATGATTGGGACATATGTACTGACACTGAACTTCATGCAGTATCTCCTCTTCAGCCTAGCAAGCTATGGGACCGCATTTGAAAATGTGAACTGGGTGTTGCAATAAAACTGCAACCTGTTCCCTGTGAATTGACCTTTAAATTTCCACGACAGACTGTAGTGGACACACTTTGACTACCAAAGTTAGACACAGTGCTATCACACAGGCATAATGAGGCCCAAGCTTTTATCTGACTCATAAAATAGTAAAACACTCCAGAGGATGAATAGTACCTCTGTGGTTTACATTCTTTTAAATGTAGAGTACAAGAGAACGATTATCTCATATTTATATTTTACTATATGATGGACAAAGGGACAAAGTATTCTACTGAAGCTGAAGTACTGTGGCTTCATTTGGGTTTATCTGGTTATAAATTTAATTGTACACAAATCAACTTCGGTAAAAGTTGCTAAGTTTCTACCTGTGTCAGATACATGAGCAGGTTTATCATTATATGCCTGTTGTGCATCCAAGCATTGTTTGAAAACTGCTGCAACTTTTTAAGTGAGATTCAGAAGTTGTCAGAGATATGTCTTAAAGGAATATTTTTACACCGTAAACTTATAGGAAAATACATTGTTTGAAATAAAATGGAATTTTCTTCTAAACCAAGGAGAACAGTGTACAAAATGATGCACAAAACATAAATAGTTTTTCATTAGTGAAAATGTGTGTTTTCTTATTCATAGTTCACACATGAATGAGCACAGTTTTGCAAGGACAACATCATCTCCACTCCAAAAAGTTTAAATCAGAACATGCTTAAATAAAATTACTTTAAAAGCTAGTCGGCTACAGCAATTGTTACAGTTATTTCTTCCTTGCTAGACGTTCTTCTGCTCAGGTAAACTGTATTTTAGGGTGTGAAGGTGATGCAACCATTTCTACCTGATCAAATGGGCAGCATCCATAGCCATTGTCTGGGTGTTTGCAGCAGGTAGCACCTTCCTTACACATCCCTCCATCTGGACACTCATCTGCACCGGCCAGGGCCAAGAGTGCCCAACAGATCACAACCCACTTCTGCATCTGCACACACAAAGGACATGAATAAAAAAGGAAAGTGAAAGGAGTGCAAGGGAAATCCTCTCATCTCCACTTTAAATCAGAGTAATGTTTTTGCATTAAATTCTGCAGAAACTCTCTATTAGGAAGATGTCGAATTAAATTAATAATTAGCAGCTCAGACACAGAAGAAGTCTGTAAAAAAGGGGGAAAACTAGTCAGCACTCATATTGTAATATGATCACTGGGAGTGAGTCATGCCCGTCGAAAAGAAAAAAAAATCTGTTAACTCTCTTACTTCCCTATTTCTAAAGGTCCTGTGCTTCATTTCCAGTGCTTAGGCTACATCTGCTTTCTTGTTTTTTAAATTTATTTCCCAATAAATACGCTAGTCAAACTGAATAAATGTTCGTATAAAATAAATGCAGTCACTTTCAGTTTCGCTTATGCATATCAAAGAAAAACACATATTTGGTTTTCAAAATTTTTAAAAATCTGTACATCGGAATAAACTGTGAACACATACAAATGATAGCTGTTTTAATCTCAGAAATTAGTTTAATTGTGTGCGTCATCGTCCTTTAGGTCACTCAAATGACTTTACAAAGCAAGTATATTAAATTATTTAAGACTTAAAGAGAAGAGGTTCAGCTCTTACCTTGGTAGAGGACTGAAGGGCTGTTGTGAGGCAGACAGGTGTTTCACAAGTGTCTCACCACAGCAGACACATATGGTAGACCTGCACTGGCTTGAACACGCCCCCGAGAGAGAGAGAGAGAGAGAGAGAGAGAGAGAGAGAGAGAGAGATGGGCAGGAAAGGCGGGTTTACACTTTATCTGAACACGCTGCAGCGCCTCTCTTGATACTTCCCCTTAAGTCATGTTGTATGAAATCACCCAAGTCCTTGTTCAAAGTTTGCTGTGATGATGGTGTTTATTGATACCCCTATATATCGGTGAGTAGACTGATCCAGAGTATGGTCTGAGACAGTAGACGGACCCTGAACAAATGAGATGAAAGCATTTTTATACAGTAAGACCAAGGGCCGTGATCAGCAAATGAAAAGAAACAAAAGGGCAGGAAGGGGGTTGCATTTGCATTCAGAACTTGTCTAACACACAAGCAAGATCAAAGGTTAAATTAGTAGGGGTGTGGTGGTTCTCAGGTGGTTAGTTGACATGTTACCTGCAAAGAGTAAAAACAGGAGGGGCTTCTACATTCAGACAAAAACCATAGATGAAGGGGTCAGTAATGATCGAGAGGCTGTTTCTAGACGTCACTTGATTATCGCGTCTCTGCCAACATGTGTATTTCTTCTTCAAACACAATATTTAAAATTAAACATGACTAATGAACTTGCTTCGGTTTAGTTCAGGGGTGTCATACATCCAAATTTGATCTCAAGTGCACCAAACCAGTAAAGCCATTGCACAATAACCTATAATATAGATGTGTTATATCTTGACTATAATAAATTATCTATTTACTGTGAAAAATGAGCAGTTAATGAACAATATCATCTTTTTTTAAAAATCTTTTTTTCAGTTTATTTTGCACAGAAACTGCTTGACATCATTCAGAGATCAGGGAGCAGAGAGAGTGTGTTTATTAAGGTTTAAAACCACTGCTATCACACAATAACATGTCCTCTTTTACCTAAGACATGAAACATCTTATGTCTTATAGCTATTTATTGAAACTGAAAATTGGAAATCCTCTTAATTTATAAAACTATTTATAACATAACAATCTTATTAAAACTATTAACTATTAATTTAACAAAAAGCCAAAAAAGTTGTAGCACCTTTACAAAAATATAACATAATATTTTCATTTTTGTTCATTTTGGGCCACTTCAGGAAGTCATCATATTTCAGAGTAAAAGACATTTGTGGTGAAAAATGGAAATTATTTCTCTGTAATATTTTTACTTTGCAAAGTTATCCAGTGGCCCGGATTGGACCGGTTGGCGGGCCGGTTCTGGCCCACGGGCCGTATGTTTAACACCCGTTCAGTTAGTTGTGTGTGCTGCAGGTTGGAGCTGCGGCACAGTAGTTCACCCCCATGTCCAGTAGGGGGCAGCAGAATCCCGGCGCAGTACAACACCACATCCAGCAGGAGGCAGTAGAGCTGCTGCAGCCCCTGCACAGACAGAGGGGGGGCCGGGTCGGTGCTTCAGGCTCCACCGCAGATCTCCACAACATCCGCACCAGACTCACTTATGAAACCAACACTAATTACATATTTTATAGATCTATTAAACGTGTGTGCCGCGTCCTCTGCGACTTATAAACTGCAGCACACACAGTCCAAAAAACATGTTTACGGGTAATGCACAATGGAGAAACAGAAGAGGAGGTTGCTGCATTGTGGAGGGTTAGCGTTTAACATTAGCTAATACATGTATATAAGGTTGCTGCGACTGAAATGGACGAAGGAGGAAATATTACATATATTTTACAACGACGACGCTCGCTGCTAAAGTAGAGGTGAGTAGCTTTAGCTCGGTTAGCTGTCTCAGCTTGAATGTCGTGTTCATGTTACCTAAAAAAAGCTAGCTCACAGCTAAACCACGCAGGTGACAGCTGAGTTTATATATCATAAGCCTCATTTTGAACTTTATTTAAAAGGTCGTATAATGTATTTTAAATCTAAAAAACCCTACATTTGTTGCTACTGTCAACGTGACAGCTACACATGTACATAAGCTCAGGAACTTCTGCATATTGCACATTTATATACTGCAGAATACTTACACAATAATACACTTTACTTTAAGTTATATAGTAGCTTATTTATTCATTTTATCTTATTTTGTCTTATTTATTGTAGATATTGTTTATAGTTCACTTTCACCATTACACTGCTACTTTTTTCCACTGTACTCCTGTGTGAATTTGAATATATTATTATGATGGTTATAATGCCTACACTTCTTTAAATTAATGACTTTCCACTCAACTGTAGTGTGGCTTATAATATACTTGTAAGGGTATTTATTAAAAGTCTGTCCTAAACTGTCTGTTCAACAAGATAACTTTTTATCCCTTTTGAGTTTCTGATTTGGACAGTTCATTCAAACATTAATCAAATTTAATTTGAAGGTAGTTAATGTGTACTCTCTGCTCTTTCATTAATTTACATGCTGTTAACATGAGTGAAATTGTGGTGCAGTATTTTCAGGATGAGGTATGACTTGACATGCTTGCAATGTTTGTGTAACTTAGGTGAAGGTTTCAGTTTTCGGTATTAAAGGATGAGTTCATATTTTTTTCAAATCTGGCGAAAAACAACACTAAAACATGCTGCAATCATTCCTCCTGTTCATGCTGACCATTAGAAGATCCCTTTATTATGTACTTGTAATGTAAGTTATGGAGGACAAAACCCAAAGTCATCCTTCTGTGCAAAAATAAGTATTTAAAAGTTGTTCTGAAGTCTTATTAGTGCCAAAGTCCCTCTTTATGTTACTATACTTCCACCACAGCTCAACAGAGGAAACATAAAGAGGGCATTTGTTGCTAAAAAAGACTGTAAATGTGGCAGATATCTACTTGATATGACTAACTCAGACTGCTGAAGCCTCGCATAAGCTTCAGATTAACTTTTAAATGCATTTTTGCTCTAGATGACTGTCTGGGCACACTTTGGATTTTGGCTCTATCACATTAAAAAGCACATTTGAAGGGGATCTTTTAATAGCCAAAAAAGAAGAAGAGCAGGAATGAGAAAACATCTGTCTCTGTTCATATCAGCATCTGACTGCTATTTGAAGGCTGCACATTTGTTTGTTTTTGCATGCAGCAGAACAACACTGGTTTGGCAAAGCAGCTTATTTGCCAGACAAAGGTAGTGAGGGCCAAGTGGCTATAACTGTCAGTCTAAGTGTAATCAAGTCCAGAAATAGGAGCAGCCAGAGGGAAACAAATGTCAGCCACACAGGTAGACAAACAGGAATGTCTGAAATGACTGAAACAAATAAAAAATGCTCCTTTTCCTTTTAAGCACATTCAAACCTGTTCTTTCACATCTTTTCCTGCTAGTACATCACATTTCGTAAACAATACGAGTCTTTGGCTGATTTTTCAATGCTTATTAATCTGCTTCTACCCCAGTTAGGAGTGGGTCAGGAGGAGAGGAGGCTGTGTGGTGAGATTGGAGACGTGCACATCATAGATAAGCTATCGTAATGTCTCAACGACCCCATTATAGCAGCTCCACCTAGGCTATACCAGCACACATCAATGAAGGGACCTCTAGTCTGACCTTATTACACAGCAATAACAAGGTAGCCCTTTTTTTTTTTGTCTCTCAAGGAAAACAATTATAGCCCAATTTGTGTTGCCATGACAATTTGGGGCATTTCAGGAGCTGACGTTACACAATCAGCATTCTTAGTTAAAAAACTGGGTGTAAGGTTTCTTATTCTGCAGAGACATCAACACTTTAATTGTGTTACATAACAAGGAGACACAGACACCTGGCTGAGGCAAATAAGACTGGACTCTACAGTGTTGGACAGGCTCAGAAAACACGTCCTGTAGTGTAGTGACGGTACATTGTGTTCTCGTTGTGAGCTGGGGTTTTTTTTTGTCTCACTCTCTCTCGGTTCGACAGGTGGGCAGGATGGGGGAGCAGGCCGTGAGCAGTGCCGTGAGCAGCGCCGTGGCTGCGATCTCTCCAGTGCAACAGATGCTGGCCTCTGGCACCGGAGCCCTCCTCACATCTATTTTTGGTGAGATGATAGAAATAGTCTTTAAGATTTGTCACAAACACTTAATTATAATCAGTTTTTAAAAAATGGATTAAATCCTTTGTTTTACAGTCACTCCGCTGGACGTTGTGAAGATCAGGCTGCAGGCTCAGCAGACGCCGTTCCACCAAGGTAAAACAAGGATCTTTCTCCTCTTCTATGGTGTTATATTACATTTTGTCTTTGCTTTTAACAGCTGCTAGTGGATGCCAGTTATTATATCTGGATGCTTTTCTAACACCAACAACACCTGTCCTTGCTGTGTCATGTGCTGCCAACATATCTGTGTTGTTTTAAGCGCTATGTCTCTGTGTTTTTTTCTCTATTCTTCTTTCCTGCCTTTGCTTTTTGTTTTGTAGCTTTAGCCTCTGAATCTGCTTCGTGGGGTGGTGTCATCCGCCCGTCCAAGTGTAAGTATCTGACCTGCCGTCACTGCATGCCAAACGTGGGCTGTGGTTTTGAAAATGCACCATCACAGCAATGCTTTCCTCTTGTGTGGTCACGTGGTCGGTTACAGTCGGCCCCCTGTTTGCTAATAGATCAACGTGATTTCTGTCAGCTTGAATGTGCATGTTTTTGTTTCACTGCTTGGCCCCTTTGTCACATGTTTCCTGGTGTATGACGTCTTAAGTTATACAGCTGCAGTTTTGTACCTGGCCTACAACAACTACGTCAGAAAACCCCCAAAAACACTAAAAACATCCTTCACCACTTAGATTTTACTCTTCCTCAATCGTGATCCAGACGCTCGTACACGTCATGTTTTGGTTTGTTGCGATATTTCCACATGGTTAAAAAAATCTGTAGTGGGAGTCGGTTGTGAAACAAACCTTTTTTTAGAGTTTCCTGAAAGGTTTTTGTCAATATTCAGCCCTAAATAAACAGGCAGAGTAAACACTGACGAGGACGGCCCTGGTTCTTATCTTTGGGAGTAGCTGTGCGGTCATTGCCACTACATGCATTATTAATCACATTTCTCTTCACTGTACGAGGAGAAGAGAAACAAGTGTACACCTCAGTTAAGACAAACATGAAGACTTAATTCTCATTGTAGTCTTAATTTAATTCAGTTCCCCTCAAAAAACACAACATATATTTATTATGTCGACTTGATTGCACCTGCTGGTTTTCTGTCTAAAAAGTAAGGCTCATCCATTTTGAAAAAATATCTAATTGAATGAAATTGCGATATGATTATGAAATGTTCATTTTTATATATATTTTTTTCATTTTCATTGAAAAACATATTAAAATTATTATGGTGTGATTTTTATGAGGATCTGTACAAAAACGCTCTGAAGTCTGTAGAACATGACATGTAGGCCAGGACGTCTCTGCAGCACCACAATTTAATTAATTTAATTTAAAATATCATTTTGACACATTTTGCCTTTAACAAATATGACGCCTCCTACGATTTGAAAATTGCTGTGGGCCATATTGTGATTTCCATAAAATTTCTTCTTTAAAAACAAAAAAAAATCCTTTTTATAGTTACAGGTTGCACATAAAATACAAACAATACATATATATAATTAAAAAAATAATAATATGGGGAAGCGGGATAGGCATCAATAAATTTGATACATCAGTGCAAATTCCTAAAAAGAAAAATTCTTTTTGCCTTTAATTTAATTTGATTAACACTGAAATCCTGATTTACATGTTTAACGATAAAAGTTGTGTTTAGATTCTTACAGTTTCTGTAATTTAATTCTTCTGTAAGTTAATTGTTCTCTCTCTCACAGGGAAGTGCTTCCTGTATTGTAACGGGCTGATGGATCACATCTACGTCTGTCAGAACGCCACCAGCTGCACCAGTTGGTACAAAACGCCGACACACTTCAGTGGGACTCTGGTGAGTACGAGCGTCACGGCCTGAAACAATCTTTTACCCACGAAATGATTCGAAATATGTGAAGTTGGTTTGTTTGTTTGATTTTTTGTGCTACAGGATGCTTTTGTGAAAATCAGTCGTCATGAGGGGCTCAGGTCTTTGTGGAGTGGGCTCCCACCAACACTGTGAATATCAAATCTCTCAGCCAAGAAAATGTTTAAAACAGTCGTATAAAGACCCTGATCTAAGTGGTCTAAAGATCTTCTCCTTGTGTATCTGTGTATTTAGGGTTATGGCGGTACCGGCCACTGTCATCTACTTCACCTGCTACGACCAGCTGCGGGACTTCCTTAGATATGGTCTGGGTTTCCAGGGCAGCCACGTACCCCTTGTTGCTGGGGGTCTTGCAAGATGTAAGTGCATAAGACACATCCTAAGTGTTGTATGTTAATCTTCTACTCTCAGTATAAGGGTCAGTGACAACTAAGGGTTGGCAAGATGAGCAAGTCAAAAATATCTTTAAAAAATAGTTTTAAAAGCAGCGTCAGGTTTGTTAAAATGTACATTTAGTATTTTTGTTGGTTTTATATCATTTGAAATGACATTTGCACCATTTTTTACCCAAAGTAAGACTGAATGCTCCTGAGAATGTCAAATGGTGTAACCACAAAATAATTATAAATATTAAATATTTTATCTACCTACAGTGTATTTATACAAATAATTACTTCATTTAAAATGTAAATGGTTCCTGATTGACATGATTCCCCAGATTTAATTGAATATTTAGAACAATTGTATTCCATTAGCTTTATTTAATATAAAAAGTTATAATGTAACATCATGCCAAACTAGCTGATATGGTGTTTTATTGAGAATTTTTTTTTTTGTTTTTAAGCAAGTTTAATCATTAGGTACAAAGTTTTTATGGTTACACCACCTAGACATTTTTGCTATAATCCTCTAATATATTCTCTCAAAATGGATTAAAAGCAGAAATTTGATGCTGGGTCCACACAAAAAGGATGTGTGCAAATTATTCATACGTTTATTTTAACCCCTTTTTTAAATTTGACTAAACCACATGGACACAAAAACAACATTGACCCGTGTGTGTGTGTGTGTGTGTGTGTGTGTGTGTGTGTGTGTGTGTGTGTGTGTGTGTGTGTGTGTGTGTGTGTGTGTGTGTGTGTGTGTGTGTGTGTGTGTGTGTGTGTGTGTGTGTGTGTGTGTGTGTGTGTGTGTGTGTGTTGCAGTGGGAGCTGTGACAGTGATCAGCCCTCTGGAGCTGGTGAGGACAAAGATGCAGTCGCGTCGGCTGTCATACAGCGAGCTGGCGGTGTGTATCCGCTCGTCTGTGGCCCAGGACGGCCTCCTGTCACTGTGGAGGGGCTGGGGACCCACCGTCCTCAGAGACGTCCCCTTCTCTGGTGAGAGCAGCACAGACGACAAGACGTGAACTGTAGACTTGGACAGAAAGCAGCTTTGGTTGAATATTAACAAGTTTCTGAGGTTGAAAAATGAATCTTATCCTCAATAGATGCTCTCCAAACCACTCCTGCAACAAAATTCACTTCTCTGTTTGGATTTAAAATCTCAAACAAACGTAAAACCACCTCCAGTCCACAGCTTCTGTTTTGTGGTTTTGCTGTCCTTGAAGCTCTGCAGGAAGTAGCATTTTGAGCCATAGTTTTAGTTTTGCAGAAATCACGTTGCTGGTTTTAAACCCACTGAGACTGATGGATTGCACAGAAGCAGCTCATTTTGCAGAAGTGATTTGAGAAATGTACGTGACTTGTTGTGCCGTGAAACTAGAAACTGTTTACAGCTACCTCTCCAGTGTTTGCTACCAAAACAAATATGTTTGGGGAGTTAAATAAGTAAATAAACATAGAAACCTTTTTTTCTCATTATTTTCCTCAAATGACACAGTATTTTTTCTTCTTGCTTATTTGGATAAAAGTTTAAGGTGACTGTGATGTAAAGCAAAACAACCAGTTGCTTCCCATTTGCCATTTAAATGACTATTTGTGTGTATTTGCAGCGCTGTACTGGTTTAACTATGAACTGGTGAAGGCTCAGCTATGTGAACAAGCCCGAATGCCTCAAGCCAACTTCTCCATCAGCTTTACAGCAGGAGCCGTCTCTGGAGCTGTGAGTATTTAACATATAGTATGAACACACCTGTCCTTCATGTTTAGCCTGTTTTTCAATGACTGCTTAACTGAAGTGTTAATATTTGATTAAAGCGGATTAGTAAATGATAATACACGAAGACTGTCAGTCTAAAATTATGATTTAGATGTGGGAAAAATTAATTTAATCAGTTTAATTCAAAGTTATAAGGAAATGTATAGTGTTACAGCAGCAATGTGGATAGCATAAATAGAAAGATCATCAATAAAAAGAATAAAGAACAATAAATAATAAGGAAGTAAACCTAAAATAAAATGCAGCATTGAGAAATCTGAATGTTTTCTTTAATTTTACTGACTAAGGTGATCTGCAGTTTTATAAATACTTCAGAGAACTTAAGGTGTGGCTCTTTTACAATGAGCACATTGTCATACATCAATCAATCAATCAAACAATCAAACTTTATTAATATAGCACCTTTCATACAGGTTAATGTGGTCCAAAGTGCTTCACAGTTGATTGACAAGCTGATAATAAGACAGAACAAGTGATATCATAAAGAAAAGGAACATAAACAAAGAAAAAAAGACAAAAAAAAGAGACCAAATTCACACTAGAGGAAATAACAATGATAAAAAATGGTAAAAAAAAAAAAAAGATTATAGAAGCAGGCCAGTGTTTGACCCACATTCACAGCTGTAATGTCTCTTGAGCAACAACTAAGCGACGGCCCTCCTGATATGAATCGTTAACCTTCGTGTGCTGATAATATTTAATCTTTTTTGAGTGTCTCATCTAGGGCCCAACTGATAATGAATTTTTGGAGCAGATCCCGATAGCTGATAATCTTATATATCTAGAATATGTACATAAACACATATTTTTTTGTAATGATCCCTCACTGTTTAACTTTAAAGTGACATGAGTGCACTGAAATGGGAATTTAATACAACTATGAATTAAAAAAAAAACTAACCTCTTGTGTAACTTGTGTAAATATAAGTATATAACTAGAGTTAATCAAAAGGATCAAACACACAGAAAATGCTGCCTACATAAATTTAAAAAATAACAATATATTGGTACAAATTGGTAAGCAACATATAGACCGATATCTCTAGTCTTGGGCTCTAGTCTCGTCCAGAATTTGACTGTTTCCGTCCGTCTCGGTCTCCATCCAGATTGCCGCCATCCTGACTCTGCCTTTTGACGTGGTGAAGACCCGTCGACAGATCCAGCTGGGAGAGATGGACACTCTTGGAGGTCAGTTTGTGCTCATTTTCTCTAATGGCGCTTTTCCACTACACAGTTCCAGCACGACTCGACTCGACTCTGGTTTTTTTGACATACCACTAGGGATAGTAGCTGGTACCTGGTACTTTTTTAGTACCTGCTCTGCTGAGGTTCCAAGCGAGCCGAGCCGATACTAAATGTGACGTCAACAGACTGCCGGCCGCTGATTGGTCATGAGCCGTCCCACACAAGAATCAAACTCGGCATTTTTAAATACCAACAACAGCGTTACAGCCATTGGTTTATCTTCTCTTGCTTTGTGTGTGACAGAAAGCCACATACAGCAGCAAGTACACCATCGCCTCCATGTCCTCCGTTGTTTATGTGTTTGAGTCGAGTCGTGCTGGAACTGTGTAGTGGAAAAGCACCATATGATTCAGGCAGTTTTGTTTCCTGTATGTTCTGAATATACTCATGTACAATATCTCTTCTAGATCCTTTAAAGAGAACCACTTCCACATGGCACATGATGAAAGAAATAAGGACTGAAGTGGGCTACAGGGGCCTTTTTGCAGGTACACATATTTTTCTATCAATACAAAAAAATATAGAAATATTAAAAAAAAAAAAAAAAAATTAAAAAAAGCTGAAATAAAAACCTTTTTGTATTTCCACAGGTTTCATGCCCAGGGTGATCAAAGTGGCTCCTGCTTGTGCCGTTATGATAAGCACATATGAGTTTGGAAAGGCCTTCTTTCAGAAGATGAACCTCGATCGAGAGCGACTTACAACTTGAAGGCTGCGGGTGTGTCGCTGGATGTTTTCCCAGTAGGAGAAAAGACTTTTATTGTCAGGACAGTTGGGGACGAGGCCTTTTTCTTAAACTGAATCTTGATGGACAGGATCTTTTTTGGGGGGGAGTTTCTTTTTAAGTGAAGAAGAGGATTCAAGCACATTTCTGATTTTTGGGATGCCGCTTCCTGCAAATCCGTTCTCTGTTTGAAATGTTACAGCGGTAAGACTTTAAACGCACCCTTGAACCTTGAACGCAACACAGAGTTCGACTAACAGATGTGGACACTGATGGGAGAATCCGGGACCACAGACTGTATGTGTGTGCTGATTATATTAGTAAATGTTGTAAAGGTGTCTTAAAGGAAAGGAAAAAGACTTGTACCAAATATTTTCAAGGACATGGATCACAACTTAAGCGCACGTCATGATATAAGTCCTGTGACAATTCAATTATTGTCCTTTTACATTCAAAACCCACTACAGACAATCGTTCATGATCAAGACACTGACCTCCTCAATGTGTTAAAATGACATGACTCTTGATCTTTGCTGGACTGTGGTTTAACGAGTAATGCTTAATGGGAAAAATCTAAAAACTCTGCATCAGTAATTTAGTACGAGTTTAAAGAAAAAGTTCTCCTTCCCATCGTTTGTATTGCCTGACAAACTGCATGGAGCGTACAACTCATTTCAATACAGAATCCAGACATCAGCTTTACAGCATTACCCTGCATTCCTGCGGCAGTGAAACATAATATTTTTGACTTTTATCTACTAAGTAGATGACGGACAAATGTGTTTTTTTTAATGCTGGATAAGTTCAAACCCATTGGTAGCACTTTACATTGACAACATAAGAGTTGCGAAATGAAATCATATACAAAAAAGGTTGTTATGTCTGTTGAATGTACGCCTCTTTTTCTGTTCTCACGACTGGAGGAAAGCCATAGTATTTGACACAGAAAGGCATATAGATTATAATTCTTCAATCATAATGAAAGCGAGCCTGTTTATGCATGAATTTAGCAGTTTATGCTATGATTATAGTGCAAGAGCAACAACGTTCAACATCTGTGAAAACCTCTGCGGCCAGCTTCACAAATATCACACAAATGTTCTTGAAGGTTTGCCAAGGCATGCTGGTGCAGAAAAAGTGGAAAAACAAAAAGAAGGCTTTCCAGATTTTCCCTGCGTGGCATGGTGACGTTAAATGACTTCTGTGTTTCTTTGCCTGCAGTGGAGACTTTCTTTACAACTTGTTACAACACTGGATCATAAAACAAAATATCACCGCCTTAACCTAAAAAGGTAGACTGTGTACTTTGTTTTTTATGAATCAAATGATAATAAAACAATGTGACAGCTTGATTTTTTTCTTTTTTTAAATGTAGTGTGATTTATATTTTATTTAGGAGTCTGTAAATGTCAATTGTTTAAAATAACAAAACATGTACAATAGTTATGATTAAGATGTTTAATATAGGATAAAAATGATGATAGTGAGAAATGCATATACTGTGTTTCACTACTGAAGCATCAAAATGGCCAAAAAGTACTTTTAATAAAATTATTAAAATAAACATTGTCCATGTTTATTTGGCCAGAAACTTGCACACAATGGAAATACAAATGAAATGCATTTTGTTTCTATTTTAATATAGCCTAGTTGTAAACTGAACAAAGACAATGTAAATGCTAATTTGGGCTGTATAAAGAGCAGAAATACTTCAAAATGCCAGGTCAAGACAAATTAATATATTTACGTGTACTTTTTAGATAGATAAGATATTCCTTTATTAGTTCCACAAGGGGGAAATTTACGTTATTGCAGCAGCAAAGTGGATATTAAAAATGGAGGAGCGTCATTAGAAAGAATCAAGGACAATAAATAAGTAACTACAAAAGCAATAAAAACAATTGTAGTAAAAAGAAGAGGAAAATGATAGTAATAATAGAAATAGTAACATTATGTACAAGAGTAATATTGGTTTTGAGTGATAATATACTTGAGTTTGATATTGTTATTGCAGATAGATAGACAGATAGATAGATAGATAGATAGATAGATAGATAGATAGATAGATAGATAGGGTGGTGTACTGTAATGTGGGGCATTGACTAATGTGGGACACCTAAGCTCATTTATTCCTTTCTACAACATTCAAGTGAACATGATTGGTGTTGAATGTAATGTAGGTGTCATGTAATAGAAACCATGTGACTTTGTGTGTGTTATAAATGGGGGCAGGAACAAACATGAAGTACCCCTTGTGAAGTCCACTTAAAGGTCAGTGACAGGATTCACACAAAATCAATGTTAAGGATATAAATCTGGCATGAATTAAATAATGTTCTTAATTGTTAAATTATGTTTATGATTTATTTTGAGCATCAAATGATGCATAAGCCTAAAAACTAGTGTTAAAAATCTACACATTTTTAAACCATTTGGCACAAGGAACACTAATATATGTGTTTATATTATTATTATTAATAGTATAATATCTAAAAATTGTCTTCTGATTTAACAAGGAAAGAGCTTGATGACTTCATAATAAAGATAAAGACACATTTATTGATCCCACAATGGGGAAAATTCACCATTAAAAAAACATGTATACAACAATAATACGATTAAGATTAAAAATAAAAAATAAAAAATAAATTATAGTGCTGCATTGTACAGTCTGACTGCAGTGGGAATGAAGGACCTTCTTATACTTGGGGTGTGATATAATGTATTGGATTCATATTTAAATATGCTACACAAGTCAGAATGGCAAAAAGTGTCCCACATTACTCTAATCCACCCTACTGCTTGGTTTACAGCAGCCACATGTAACTATCCAATGGCAAAAAACTAAAAAACTTATCACTAAAAATACACCAAAGTTGTACTAATAAAATAAATATATGTATATGTTATAGACACTTTAAATTTCGTCTTAAATTGGATGACTGATTTATGAAAGAATTCAAACACGTTCTACTTTAACTCATCTCCATGGTGACGAACCAGGGGCGGGACTTAACTGAGGAGTCACGTATACTCTCGCGAGATGTGCTTGTATATATAATGCCGGCTCACCCCTCTGTGAGGCCTCTTTGAAATCGGATTGGAGACAAAATGGTGAGTGTGCTCTCCTCACTGCCGGTTCTCAAGCCAGCAATCCATCTGTTATCTAAACCATCTGATTGTGTTAACTTGTTTTAAACAGTCAGGCAGCCTTTATAGACGTTGTAGGATATTTACTGCGTATAATTTTGTAGCATTTCACTCTAAATCGTAACTTACTTAAAGCGTCTGTGCAACCATGTTGGCCCAAAATGGCTGCTTGTAGGCCGCTGTTTCTAGCTAATTAAACAGTAATTGACTGGTTTAGTGACACTGTATGTTATCTACTTGAATACACATATTTCTTATTTTCCCGCTAATTAATGTTAATAAGTTAGCCGAGGTTAAATTTGCAGGAGCGTCGTTTGACAAGCATGGTAGCTCAGAAAGCTAACAGCATGGTTGACTTGTTACTCTTGAGTTTAGCCACTAAACTAATATAAAGTAAAATTAAACATAGTATAATACTCTGTATGGATTATCAGCTAACAAGTTTTCCCTTCTCTTCACAGTCCCACCGTAAGTTTTCGGCTCCGCGCCACGGATCTTTGGGCTTCTTGCCCCGCAAGAGGAGCCGACGTCACCGCGGTAAGGCCAAGAGCTTCCCCAGGGATGACCCCAGCAAACCCGTCCACCTGACCGCCTTCCTGGGCTACAAGGCCGGCATGACACACATTGTCCGTGAGGTCGACCGACCTGGCTCAAGTGAGTGTACTTGCATATGCTTCCATCTGCAAATGAATGATTGCTTAGAAGCTGGAAAGATTATAGCTATATCAGACTTTATTAAGCAACATATGGTTTCTTCTGCCTGTGATGAGTCTCTCGACGGGCGGACATAATGGGTTAACCCTTGCTGAATGTCGAGCACTGAGCGCAGTCTATACCATATTTTAGAAAATGTAGTTTACACTTTTTTTTTTTTGGATGTCTAAAACATCTTTATTAATGCAAAGGTTGCTTTTTTCCTTGTAGAGGTGAACAAGAAGGAAGTGGTGGAGGCTGTGACCATTGTGGAGACACCCCCCATGATTGTGGTCGGAGTTGTAGGCTACGTCAACACCCCTCGTGGTCTGCGTTCCTTCAAGACCATCTTCGCCGAGCACGTCAGTGATGAGTGCAAGCGTCGCTTCTACAAGAACTGGTGAGTTGCTGCAGAAATGATACATTAAACTTATTAGTAGTTTATTAAAGTACATGAAGCAGATGTTAGTTGCCCAGTGGAGATGAAACAACAAATTTTCACTGAGTGAGTCTAACAGTACGGTACCCTCTGTGGTAGCTCCGCTCAGGTGCCTCGTGCCCTGATGAGCTCCGGGCTCCTCTGGCCAGTGGAAAGTGCTGCTTAGAAACTGTGCCATGAGCCGAAACACTTTATTAGCTGATGCAGCCCCTCCTCATGTCACCACATGGCGGTAGGGGCGAGCAGCTAGGCACTGTGTTCTTCCGCTGACCCTTCGGGGTTATGAAGGACCTGTGCAAACAACGTGTTCTGTCTTCTCCGGCTGCGCCGCACGCTCACAGGTACAAGTCCAAGAAGAAGGCCTTCACCAAGTACTGCAAGAAATGGCAGGATGATGAAGGCAAGAAGCAGCTGGAGAAGGACTTCGCCTCCATGAAGAAGTACTGCCAGGTCGTCCGCATCATCGCCCACACACAGGTTTGTATTTATTTTCCTCTATAAGATAGTTTTCCTAGTAGTTTGTCAGTGATGAGACCACGGATCTTTTGCGTCAGGCATGGCGCCCGACACACATGAGGATACCTTCCATGCTGCCTTCCTTCTGAGACTTCACCACTATAATCATTAGACGTAAGGATATGTTCTCTATTCTGACTCGTTGTTCTTTCTCTGTGCAGATGCGTCTGCTGCCCCTGAGGCAGAAGAAGTCTCACCTGATGGAGGTGCAGCTGAACGGAGGCTCCATCTCTGACAAGGTTGACTGGGCCCGTGAGAAGCTGGAGCAGGCCATTCCCATCAACACCGTCTTCTCCCAGGACGAGATGATCGATGTCATCGGTATCACCAAGGGTCACGGATACAAGGGTAAGAGCATCTGCGATTACATAACCTTAAGATGTTGCCTTGTCTGCTTTGTTAGCGTTTTCGACTCTGATCACATGCGTCTTGTCTTTCTAGGTGTCACCAGCCGTTGGCACACAAAGAAGCTGCCCCGTAAGACCCATCGTGGTCTGCGCAAGGTGGCCTGTATCGGTGCCTGGCATCCTGCCCGTGTGGCCTTCTCTGTGGCTCGTGCTGGTCAGAAGGGTTACCATCACCGCACAGAGATCAACAAGAAGATCTACAAAATCGGTCAGGGCTACCACACCAAGGATGGAAAGCTGGTGAAGAACAACGCTGCCACCGAGTACGATCTGTCCAACAAGAGCATCAACCCTCTGGTGAGTTACATTCATGCAACCTGTGTCAAGTTATTGACTGTATAATAATCCTTAAGTCTCTCAAGGGGTAAATATACAGTGTTACAGCATCAAAGTGGATATTAGGAAGTAAAAAATCCAATATCAATATACTGGCTGATAACCTTATATTCAGAATATGTACATAAACTATAATAAGCCTACAAATTAATGATTACTTATAACCTGGGAAGATTACACAGACTTGACTTATTTGATTTATGGTTTGTTCTGCCTGTGATGATTCTCTCGACGGGCGGACATAATGGGTTTAAACCCTTGCTGAATGTCGAGCACTGAGCGCAGTCTTATACCATAATGATATAATGTAGTTTACACTTTTAAAAACTTTCATACTAGGGGTTGTTTTTCCTTGTGTAGAGGTGAACAAGAAGGAAGTGACTAATCTCGATTTCTCTTTTTTTATTAAAGGGTGGCTTCGTCCACTATGGTGAGGTGACCAATGACTTCGTTATGGTGAAGGGCTGCGTGATCGGTACCAAGAAGAGGGTGCTGACTCTGCGCAAGGTGAGGAATAATTCACAGCTCTGCAGTGTAAACCTAGCCTAATGTAACAATGGCTCAACTTGGTATCTGAACTTTTTGCTTTTTGCTTTTCAGTCTCTGTTGACTCAGACCAGCCGTCGTGCCTTGGAGAAGATCGACCTCAAGTTCATCGACACCACCTCCAAGTTCGGTCATGGTCGTTTCCAGACCGTGGAGGAAAAGAAGGCATTCATGGTACGACTTCTCTCTGCTTTAGATTTCTTATGGTTGTGTGGAAGACTTGAGTACATTTTTAGCCTCCCTTTAACCGGGGAAAGACAAGTTTTAACTACTGTAAAATTACAAATCCCCTTCATAACACACATTGCATATTACTAGATATCTACTTTTTTTTTGTTGTTGTGCACTGTTCGTAACCTGGTTCAGTCTTCAGTATGAGCTTGGGTTCCATTCCAGTGCAATAGTGAACTCCAGTGAGGCAGGGGAGTGGTACCGTTTTGTGCTCACTCCCTGTTCACTCTCTGGGAACACCGGCCCCCTCGGAGCCAACACATGGAGCCGATGGCCTATTCTAACTATTTGATGTACAACTGATTATCTCCTTTTTTATTTTTGTCTACAGGGACCACTCAAGAAGGACCGTATCACCAAGGAGGAGACTGCCTAAAGTCCCTATCCACAAGAGATGTCTCTGCTGGATCGTTTGTCACCATCATTACTGTTGTGCAGAGTTATTTAATAAAAAAACAAACCAAAGAATGTGTCTCAGGTTTTTATTATTAGAGGTGATGGCTTCATTGCTAGTCTTTAAATCAGCTGGGGGAAATCTGTGATCAGCGGGTGTTAACCTTGTAGCTCAACTCGTCAGCTTTTTTGAAGTTGCAGATGACGGCTTTATCAATAATTGAGCTCAGGTAATTGGTAGGTTTTTTATGAAAGGCATCTGCAACAGATTTGTGATAAAAGTGAAGTCACTTTAGGAAATGAGTTTGCAAAGACGAATGTCTGGTGGGCGCTTGTGTTTAAATGTGATCGGCCTGATGTTTGCAGCATCAGCCACCTGTGCAGAACTGATGGGACAGCGAGACCCCCTCTGTTAGCTAACACTGCATGTTTTAACTGGCTATACATGTCCTTGAGCTCTAAGGCTTGTATCCCGCTGACATCGGGAGCTTGAGTAGTCACAGCACAGTAATTAAGCCCCACCATCATCCATTTCTGACTCATCACTGCCAAAAAGTAAAAACCTCCACTTCAGCAGGTAACGATGAAGACCCTGAGAGGGCTCCACGGGCCATTTAGATGTCTCGGAGAGGCATTTTGTGGGACATCTCTGCATAATATTAGCACACTTTGCAGAAATGTGGATATTCTTCTATACAGATTTAAAAGTCCCACCTTCCCTCCCCATTAACCTGCAGTCCAGGGAGTTGAAGTACAATTGTTCTCTATTGAGCAGCATTTCAAGAATTGTCATTTTTCTCCAACCAAAGCAGTTCAGTGAGCAGGAGGAGGGGGAGAAAAGCTTTTAAAGGGCACTTAGGATAAGCCAAGACCTGCTGTACATGTAGAAGCAGCAGGAGGTCGTCAGTGGAAGAAGGGGTGAAGCTTTGTGTCACTGTGGCCAGAGGACAGTCATGGAGATGGCTCCGCTGTTACATAACAACCTCCAGAGGCTCTGACCCCTGCCCCGCTGCAGCACGAGCAGGGCTGCAGTTCAAAGCACCCGCAGAGCCGAGCTTTACATAATGCCCCCCCCCCACACTCCATCTCCTTCCCTGCTAAATGTGGCAGATAAAAGTCCAGAATTATGCCATTAATTGCTCCCTCAGTCCCATTCAGGTGAGGTCAGGTGTCCCAGCAGGCGCTCTCTTTATGACCCTGTGCATCTGCTCAAACAGCATCTCTGCACTTTTCATATAGGCCTGTCTGCACCATTCCTCCCTATTAGTGAAGTCTTCCATCATCTCAAATGAGCTCTTCTCAGAGCCAGAGACACAAGGAAAGAGTACTCAGACCCTTTACTTCAGTAAAAGTACAAATACAACACTATAAAAACTGTAACTCCATTACAGAAAAAGTTCTGTATGAAAAATCCTACCACAGTAAAATCCTCTAAAGTAAAAGTACTGCAGTATTATGAGTGATGTAGTATGCAGTATTACAGTAAAAGTACTGCAGTATTATAGTGATGTAGTATGCAGTATTACAGTAAAAGTACTGCAGTATTATAGTGATGTAGTATGCAGTATTACAGTAAAAGTACTGCAGTATTATGAGTGATGTAGTATGCAGTATTACAGTAAAAGTACTGCAGTATTATGAGTGATGTAGTATGCAGTATTACAGTAAAAGTACTGCAGTATTATAGTGATGTAGTATGCAGTATTACAGTAAAAGTACTGCAGTATTATGAGTGATGTAGTATGCAGTATTACAGTAAAAGTACTGCAGTATTATAGTGATGTAGTATACAGTATTACAGTAAAAGTAGTGATATATTATTATATATGACATCATTAGATTATTAATAGTGAAGCTTCAGTGTTAGAGTGGCATGTTACTGTTGTAGCTGCTGGAGGTGGAGCTAGTTTATACTACTTTATATACAGTTAGCTAGTTTATACTACTTTATATACAGTTAGTTAGTTTATACTACTTTATATACAGTTAGCTAGTTTATACTACTTTATATACAGTTAGCTAGTTTATACTACTTTATATACAGTTAGCTAGTTTACATTACTTTACATACAGTTAGCTAGTTTACACTACTTTACATACAGTTAGCTAGTTTACACTACTTTATATACAGTTAGCTAGTTTATCCAGTGGTTCCCAACCTAGGGGTGGGGCCCCTCCAAATGGTCAGCAGATAAATGTGAGGGCTGGTGAGATGATTTTTGCTGAAATATTGGATCATTTGAACATTTATTGAAATGAAACCATGTGAGAAGTTTAGAGGGAAAAATCAGTATTTGGTGGAGCTGTTAACAACTCATAGACATCTGAAATGTGAGCCGACTACACACTGCTTTTTGTAAAGCTGGGCTCATTTTTAACAATGTGTTTTATTTTACTAGCTTGTTATATTATCCATTGTGTCAATTATTCATCTGAAAAGTAACTAAAGCTGTCAAATAAATGTAGTGGATGTAGAAAGTACAGTATGTCCCTCTGAAATGTAGTGGAGTGGAAATATAAAGTAGCATCAAAGGGAAATTCTCAAGTAAAGTAGAAGTACCTCAAATACTAAAACAGTTTGTTTCTTTTCATATCAGGTATTTTCCACCACTAACACTAATGAAAGAGGCCTGTATATATATGTATGTATGTACAAGTATTTTATATGACTGTATTCATGTGTGTTGGTGTGTGTGTGTGTTATCATGCAGTGGTCCAGTCCTGAGGTAGCAGCTGTTGCTAGTGGGACAGCAGCCAGGTAACCAGGGTGCATGCTGGGACAGCAGAGAGGAGGGCCAAGCATTTTGATTTATGTATGAGAGAGAGAGAGTGTGAGTGTGAGTGTGAGGGTGTGTGTGTGTGTGTGCAGTTGCTTGTACTGCTTGCGAGAGTAGGTGTGTGCATCTGTGTGTCTGTGTGTGTCCTGGCACAGAGTCAGCGCCGGGCCGTCCTGCGGAGCGAGGGAAGTGGCTGGGTGGTGCTGTGGCGTGGCGTCTGACAGGAGGACAGACTGTCGGAGGGGACGACCACACACACAGGACCATTATTACACACGACGGAGGCCACAGGCTGGACTACTGCAGCTCCTACACTGACTATCTGTCTGCTGGGCTGAAGTAAAGAATTTAGCTGCTGAAAAAACGAGTTAATCAACAAAAAATGAATCCACAGCAATTGTTTTAATATATTATAACCATTTAAATCATTTAGACAGCAAACATACCAAACATTTGTCGCTCCCAGCTTCTCAGATATGCTTCACTTAAGATGCATGTAAATGGACTATCTTTTGGTTTGAGACTGTTGGTAGAGCAAAACAAACATTTTTCAGCATTAATTGACCAAATGATTCATCGCTTAGTTGAAAATCTAATCAGCAGATTCAGTTACGAATCAGTAATGAAATTAATGACTATTTGGAGCCCCAGTAGTGAAGTCTTTGATTATCACAAGGTGTAATGAAATGCACCACAGTTATCTGGAGGGTGGAGGAGCTGGAGCTGGAGAGGAGAGCTTTTATGGTGTGTGTTGTTGGAACATTTTTACAAAATTTTGCCTTTAAAAAAATGTATTTCACGCTTCTTTTTGCTGCTGAGAACTTGCATCAAAAAGCCCAGCGACACACTGATGATGTAAACAGGTGGAAATCATCACACATATGAAAAAAAAGACATATTTTCAGTCAGCCAGGCAATAAGAGATGAAAGTATGGAGGGATTTGTTTTGTTTTTTTCTTTTTTAAATGTGAAGAATTTCCACATGCAGCTTTGTGACTTAAAGCTTTACACATGTGATCCCAGACCAGGCTGCGTCTGTGGAGGAGGACAGTTGAATCTGAGGGCCTGAGCGTTTCTCTCGGGCCTGCCAGACTGCAGCTCCTGCACCCCTGCACTGTGGCATCAGTATTCCAGGCCCGTTCGTGGACACAGCGTTCCCTGAGCTGAGCTGAGCTGAGCTGAGCTGATGGGGAGGCAGACTCCAACTCTCCCTCTCTCTTCTCTCTCTCCCTCTCTCTCTCTCTTTTTCTCTATCCCTCTATTCTCCATCACACCACCAGAGGGCAGAGCACAGCGCTCCATTTGCTTCACGCATCCCAGAGCACTTTGTGTGCTGTAGCCTACTTTGGTTCCTCCTCTTTATCTTTTTTTTTTTTTTGCTTCTATTCACAGCTGAATTTGAAAAGCTTCAGATGATTTTAGACTCCCTCTTTTGGTCTGTTTATTTGCTGTTTTTCTTTTAAATTCAGGAAATGATGAACTTTCATGCTGCAGTGAGGTTGATGATGTGGATGTGTCATTTCACACTATGTTTGCTCCAATGATTTTTATTATTTCTTTTTTCCATTTTCAGCTGGTTGATTTTACTTATAGCTTTCCTCACGCCGCTCAACTCTGCTTGACCCAAAAATAACCCGGGGTGAGCGCAGTCAGCAACTGTTCTCTGGTCAGCACAAACAAACACACACACACACACACACACACACACACACACACACACACACAGAGGCTTGCACATGCAAATTCAATGTTTGCACACACAGGGAAAAAATATAAACATTCCTCTGTACAAAAGTCGGCACACACACTTCAGGTTGCATTTTGTTGCCGGAGCAGTAATCCTCTGAGAATGACTGTCAGATGCTGCTGTGACCGTCCAGCTTCCTCCTCTCTCTCTCCCTCTCCTCTTCTTTCCTCTCTCAGTGACTTAAAGTTGGCGGCAGCTTTCAGAGGCTTCGGGTGACGCGCCCACACAGCTCCCATGGGTGCTCTCTTCTCTATTCCAGAGCGTTGTCCAGTAAAGTCAGAGAAAGGTCATCGGTCGGTTTGATGTGAGGTTATGTAACCTCGTAGCCTGCCAGAGACACAAAGCTGGGCTCGGGCACAGAGAGAGAGAGAGAGAGAGAGAGAGAGAGAGAGTGAGAGTGAGAGTGAGAGTGTGTGTTGACTCTTAATATTCACAGCCAGGAGGGGACAGTGTGTTCCTCAGGCCTCATCTTCCTCACTCCAAACATCCCCTCCGGTGACCCCACCCCAACAACAACTACCACCAGCCAGGCTGCTCGCCCACTTCTCAGATCACATGGCACTGCAGAGACACTTTGATCACCACAGCAGGAACAAGAGGAGGCGAGAGGAAGGGAGGGAGAAAGAGAACAGGGGGTCAAATAATGGAGAAGGGACACTTTTTTCAGGATTTTCTTCTTGCACACCAAGCTGCACATTTCAGGCCCCTAGAGTCAATTAGACATCAAAATTAAAGAATAGGTTCCCAAATTAGCATTGGCACGTCTTTTTTATTGGTGCAATTGTTCCCTATGTTCATACTGACCATTAGAAGACCCATTCATAATGAACTATAAGTGATTTGAGACAACAACCACAGCTCTTTCTGTGCAAAAATGTATTTAAAAGTGTATTTTTAAGATAATTTGAGGCTCCAGCCACTTAAATGAGTCAAATCAAGTAGATATCTTTCAACATTACAGTCTTTTTAGTCCCTCTTTGTTTCTATATTTCCACCACAGCTCATCAGGGACAAACAAAGAGGGAACTTTTCATTAAAAAGATTGTAACTGTGGAAGATATTCACTTCATTTGACTAACTCAGATTGCTGAAGCCTCATATTATCTTCAGATAAACTGTTAAATACATTTTTGTTGAAAACGAGTACTGTGGATGTTGGCCTCCATTACTTCCATTGAAAACACATTTTAATAGTCAGTATGAACAGGAGGAATGATTACAAATAGTGAGCTCAACAGGTTTTTCTACTGGTGAGTGATACTGCATACGTGATAAAAGTAGAATATAGTGTTTTGTGTCTCTAGAGGGAGCTGCTGTGTGAAATCTGATAAATTACCTTTTGTGATGCCACTTGAGGAAGCGTCAGTTGGTGGAAAAGTACAAAAGTGTGGGGCTGTGGTGTTGACAAGGAAGAAGAATGTGTGGAATAGTTTTGCTGCATCAATTTTGATCCTTTTTAAAAAAAAACCTGTCAATCATGAGTCTGTGTTATAGCAGTACTATGCTATATTGGTGGATGACTCTTTTTTAGGATTTTTTGGCGACTTTCAGTGTCCTGTTTGCGAATGTTTAGCGACTCCAATTTGCATGTTTTGGAGTAAGTTAAGACAACGTTAAGAACATCATAGAGGCCTTAATTATTGTTTTGTTTATGATCTGTGAAATCATTCATTTTTTAGACTTCTGCCTTAAAGCCAGAATCGTCTCAGTGTGTGAAGAGCTGAACTTTGGATGAAGAGACGGTCCAGAGAGCTGAGGTACAGTATGTATGTAGATGATTTTGGGAGCTGGATCACATTAAAAAACAAAGCGCTTTAAACGATCATTCCAATTTATTACAACCGTGCTTTTACTTTTGTAGCTTCGGCCATCATTTCTAAAGACTGCTTTACTCATAGAGTTAATTTCTGAGATCTGAGAAAACTGCAACATCACTAAAATTAAGCAGCTGCACAGTAGTCTGTAAACAAAACAACACAGTGTCCAGATTACCAAAATACAATATTTAAAGGTAAAACTCACAGTGAGTTAAGATGAAGACTGGATTGGGGACTTGCAGAGGCCTTAATTTAACTTATTCAGGTCTACTCTGTTGTATTTTTTCTCTGAGGCAAATATATAACATGATTATGTTGATACTTCATTATTTTCTGATTAACAGATATATCTAAGAAGAAGAGGAAGCTGTACTGAGTTTTCTATGTGTTTCATGAGGATGTTGGGGTTTTTTTAATGAAAAATGGGAAAATAACACTTAATATACAATAAATCTATCCTTATAAGAGTTTTGTATTGCCCCTGGTCTGTTATGATACTATTGATCATTATACTCTATTAAAAGCAATGCAAACAAAGTGTAAGTGCACCTGAATGTTCAGTAATAATCCATCAGTGTGCATGAAAACTATAGCAGGTCAAAGGTGAAGTTGAACTGACAGATGAAGAGTAACAGCTGACAGTTTGAATCATAATTTTATCTTTATATATATATATATTCACATTTGTTTGGTAAACCTGTTGGTTTGTTTCTGAACTGTTTGATCGTCTTACCTTTTGTGTTCTTTGCCCCATTAGACATCTTTTTTTTCATGATGCTGCTGTGTTTCCAGATCTCAGAAATTAATTTGGTGAATAGCTAAAACTGTGAAAAGTTGTAATAAACATGAAACCTCCTCTTAAAAGATTTCTGTTTATTTTCAAGACCTTATTTTACTTTCGCTCAAACACGTAAATTCTCCAGTGTCTTCTAGCTGCAGAAAGGGCCCTATAATGTCATCCATACATGCAAAAACACACACCTCTCTCCTCTCGGTCCTCTTGTCCTATTTCCAGGAAATGACACTTTGCGCCCTCCAGCAATCAGAGCATGTAAATCTGGCCTTGAGCATTATGGGGCCTTGCTTTGGCTGCACAGTGCAGCTGTGGGTGGAGCTATCATGCTATCATTAGTATTAGCTCCGGAGCTCCCGCCCTGACCCTCCCTAACATCACTGCAGCCGCGTCCAACTCCGTTAGCCTGCCAAAAATAATGGCTTTGACTCTTCAAGGGCACGTCTCTCTTCCTCTGGATCCCAGCTCCCCTCTGTGAGGAGCCGGAGGAAGAGGAGGAGGGTAAATTTCTTCATCCTGTACCTGCATAGTGGATAAACTTGTCAGGAGACGTATGGAACAAAACATGCTAACATCACTTGCAAAAATACATTTAAGTCTTGTGATTGTTCAAATTCTTTATAGTGTCGTCACAATGGAGCTGAATGACTAAAACGAAGTCTACCCAGACCTATAATTTGACTATATTAATTACCCAAGAGAATAGATTCATTTCAAGACCAGATCCACATAAACTTATCGGTATCAGAGGGAGAATGTTTATAGCATTAAAAAGGCTTGAAACATGCTCCATAGATGTCGGCAAATGCAGACGGTTGGAACTATTGCATAGATCCATTTCATAAGTAGTTGCGGGCAATTTTAGTCACTTCTGCTTCAAAACAATCAGAGACAAAGAAGAAGTTCAAACTGAACTTCATCATGTCTTCATTCAGACAGCAGTTCTCAATGTTTCCTGTGTGAGCAAATAAAAGGTTGCATATCACATCTTCTGTATTATGTATGCTACTGCACTCATGGAAACACAATGATTAGCTTTAACTAGCCTGTATCATCTCTTTAAGGACTAAGACTTATTATTATGGATGTCACTGTTTTTCTTGGCAAGACCCACCTCACTCTGCCTGTGATGGTCTTACCCTGATATTATTTACCCTTACCCTAACCGATCTCACTTCCTCATGCCTAAATCTGACCAATGCAACCAACAAAGGTGACAAGTAGTAGCCAATCATAGGCAGAGTATGGTGAGTCTTGCTAAGAAAAGCAGTGGACTCATAATAACTGAGACTGATTACCTCTAAATATGTTTAACACCTTGCACAATGTCTACTGTGCTTGAAGATGAATGCTAACTCACTAGCATGCTTCGTTACCTTAATTCAGTGTTTGAGCATTAAACAAAGAGTACAGCTGAGGATGATGGAAATTAGCTTTGGAAGTATATTGTTTTAATGATCAAAGATAAAACTGATAATTGTGGTAAATGGAAAGTCACCAAAGTCATTACAGTTCAGAGTTGGCTAAATTGTTGATACATGTCACTTAAAATCACATATCAACCTCATGGTGGCACTAGAGGAATTCCTCCTCTGGGGATCATGAATGTCAACACAGTTTCAAAGCGATCCACCCAATATTTTAAGATATTTCAGTCCAGATTAATATGGGGGACCAACTGACTCCCAGTGTGAGTCTGGGAAGGTCTAATCTTAAATATTACAATTTGATTTAAAAGGTTGACAACCGAGCTTCTCCCCAAATTAGAAACTAGGGCTGAACTTGTCCCCGGTCCTCCCACCCTCGTGTCACATTTGATGTATTGTTCCACAGACGTTTACGGCCCTCCGTCTGCCAGCTGTCTGGCAGGCCCGGCTCACCGTGAAACATGTAACAAGACATCACGCTGAAAAAGTTATGAGGGAGAAGTCAGAGAAAGACAGAGACAGAAAAAGGGGGGAAGGGTAACGCCTATGAGAGGAAGCAGAGAGACAGAACTTATTCATTCCTAAAACATATTAAAAATGTGACATTCAGACAGCTGCACCGAGGCCAGGTGCCGCTTTATGAGAAAGCCGGTATCTCAGCCTCCTCCCCAACACACATTCACTCTTTCTCTTTAATATAATCCGGGCTTGTAGAATGACTTCTGCTTATGAATTCTGAATAAGGATGGCTATACATAAAAAAAAGCCCTATTCATTTAGACTGCTACGTTGACATATTTTTTCCCCTCAAATTTATGGAGAGCAGCTTGTGTCAGTGAACTTAGATAATGGCAAATCAGGATCTCAGCACTTTTTTTTTTCCTAATAGAAACTTCCACCCTCCCTTCTTCCTTATTTGATGAATCCGCTGGTCTCTAAACTCATCCAGAGCTCGTTCAGAGAAGCACATACAGTACAGTACCGCCTATCATATATGTCTTTTTTTCTGAGAAGGCCCCTTTCTCTCCGTCAACCACACATACACATAAAACACTGAATAATAAATCTGTTTTGTCTCACAAATAGATTTGCTTTGTATATCTACCTCTGCAGCATATGTGAAGCACTTCCTCACACACACACACAAAACACAAAACATAAAACACGCTCGCAGCATGTTAGGCCCTGAAAGCAATGCTTTTAGGGCGGTGGTGTAGAAAGGTGTCGGATGCTTTCTTTACAAGGGGATACCTCCAGTAGAATAGATGTTATTGCAAACCTGTGTTTCTCTACTCAGGAATGCCAAAGTCCTAGAGAGATGCCATGCCTGTTTGTGTCTTACATGCTGTCTTTTTACCTCGAAGAGCCAGAGAGAGAGAGAGAGAGAGAGACAGAGAGAGAAAATGTGCTCACTGGAGTATAAAAGAGCTGTATCTTTGGAGCAGGAGACAAAACTTGCACAGTTTCTTCTGGGAAAAGAGCATAAATTGTCAGTTTCTTTCTGTTACAGCCACTTTTTTTCACATTATCTTAGTCACACACTGAATCTGTATAATTGGCAGCCAGTTGAGGTAAAGCTGAGTGTTTTCTGCCATTATTATGCCACTCATGTAGACGTTGGAGTTTGTCTGATAAAAGGCATTTGAGGGCCCGTACTGATATTTTTAGATTGCGGCTCCCGGTGGTCGATTACAGCGTGTTATCACCTTTTTACAACAGCAAGGCAGAGGCCGTGGTTTTAGTGGAGCGTGGAGGGTTTTATGTGTGACAGCTCAGCTTTTTATTTTTATGGGTGTATGAAAGTTGATGCCAATATTTTTTTTGGAGCAAAGTTCCCAATATCCAGGATTTTTTGTTTTGATAATCTAGCATCTTAACATTTGGCGATTTTCAAGCAATTTCTGTAAGCAAACAATCATTTTGCGTCCCCATTCATGAATAAAATCACACTGGCTCCCACACATATAAACAAGACAGCACACATACACATATTTATGCTGCTATTCCTGTGACGACCATCATTGACATAATGCATTTATTACCCCTTGTGAACAGCTACTTCTTTCACTTTTCATGGGTGCAACTTTGACTGTAAGTAAATGTGCATCATTATCCCCATTTGAAAGGCAGCGTGGTCAATCTGAACAAGCACAGTATAGACCTTCTTATCTTTGGTTGCTAAAATAGGCAACTCTTTCAACTTTATCAATGAAAAAGGTAATCATTTGCCAGTATTGGGTTCAACTTCTGTCCCCAAGTGACCAAAAACAAGCTGTTGCAGTTTTAAAGGATATGTCTTATTGTTAACTAATCTCATGTCCAGAGCTAAACCAACAATGATCTATTCCCACTTACAAGTATTATGCTTGTATCCAAAGCCTGATCACTTTGCTAGCTTGTTGTGCTGCATATCACAACCTCTTGACTTAGTGCTAAAGTTCTTTGTGAAATTAACACCATTAATGCTTTTAGAGAAAGACTGTAAGTAAATGTGTATCATTATCCCCATTTGAAAAGCAGCGTGGTCAATCTGAACAAGCACAGTATAGACATTAGTACCTTTGGTTGCCAAAATGAACTTTATCACTGAAAAAGGTGATAATTTGCGCCAGTATTGGGTTCAACTTCTGTCCCCAAGTGACCAAAAACAAGCTGTTGCAGGTTTAAAGGATATGTCTTATTGTTAACTAATCTCATGTCCAGAGCCAAACCAACAATGATCTATTCCCACTTACAAGTATTATGCTTGTATCCAAAGCCTGATCACTTTGCTAGCTTGTTGTGCTGCATATCACAACCTCTTGACTTAGTGCTAAAGTTATTTGTGAAATTAACAATGTAGTGTAAAGTCAGTTGTGATATGTAGCACAACCAACGAGTGAAACACTGTAATAAAAAAAAAAAAAAACATGTTCAGTGCCGTCTGCCTTACACAGAACTACTCTCTGGAGACTGAAAATGTGAGTTAGCTGTTATTAGTCTTTGGAGCCAGATGATGACTGTAATCGTCATAATGAAGGAATATTGATGTGTTTTTAATAGTTTTTGGACAACAATGGAGGTCTACAGGACAGAGGAATAAAATATATCAGGTTTTGGATTCACACATAATACTTGTAAATTGATCAATTCATTGTCAATTTGGCTCTTCACATGAGATTTGTTAAAAATAAAAATAGAAACATGAAAAAATCGCCAGTCGTAAGAAGCTAACAAGGGTAAAATTGAGTCATTTTGCAAAAACTCACTCCCAAACTCACACACACACATTTCTACCTTACTTGCGAGGCTACCGCATTGACTTACATTCATCCCCTGGAGGCTTACCTTCACCTTAACTTAGTATTAACTCTAACCTTGACAGTTATAATCAAATTAAGCCTAATTTAAATGCCTTGTGGGGACCAAATGATCTGTCCCCAGATGGGAGGCGAGTCCCCCTCAAAGTGATTATATGATCTGATTTTTGCCCCTACAACGTGAGCAGTAAAACACACACACACACACACACACACACACACACACACGTCATTATCATCACATGTGTGCTCTTTTTATGGTACCTTCCAACCTGATAAATCTCAAGGGTCAAATGATTATTAAAGGGATATTAACACAAAACGTTTATCCCTGTCGCACACAATTATGTTTTGAAGGCCAAAGCTCATTCTTGACCTTGGGAACGGTACTTTGACGACATAATTTTACCTCTTCATCTCAATTTACTTTACTACTACTTTACTTTTAATCTGGAGCGATTAATTGCGTCTCATGGTTTTCATCAGCAAATTGAGTCGGTTCATTTGTCATCATGTGAGGTACATGAAACAGTTGAAAGACAAAAAGGTTGAAGGACAAAATATAAATGAATTAAAGCTCCTGAAAAAGCTAGTACGTAGACACTGACTTAAGGCGTTTTTCCACTACACAGTTCCAGCACTACTCGGCACGACTTGACTCGACTCGGCTCCAGGAACACCCTTTTCCATTACAAAAAGGTACCTACTCAACGTGGGCGGGGTGGTCATAGCAACGGCTCCGCGAAACTGCCGTGACTTCGTTTTATACGCGACACAAACACATAAACAATGGAGGACATGGAGGTGATGGTGTACTTGCTGCTGTATGAGGCTTTCTGTCACACACAAAGCAACAAAATTGAGCCGTATGACTGTAACGATGTTGCTGGTATTTAAAAATGGCGGGTTTGATTCTTGTGTGGGACGGCTCATGACTCTTCCAGCGACAACTCTTCTGAACAATCAGTGACCGGCAGTCTGTTGACGTCACATTTAGTATCGGCTCGGCTCGCTTGGAACCTCAGCAGAGCAGGTACTAAAAAAGTACCAGGTACCAGGTACTATCCCTAGTGGAAACACAAAAAAACCTGAGTCGAGTCGTGCTGGAACTGTGTAGTGGAAAAGCGCCATTAAGGTTTTTTGTCGAAATATGTATTTTTTCTGACAGTCCAAGGTACTGGATTTGCTTGTTTTTTCAATGCCTGTGGAAATATATGAAAATTAACAATCAACAAAAGGAAAATTGTTTCTGGCTTACCTGCTCATAGCTCATGTCCACGCTTCGGCCTTAAACTTTGCTTCATTTTAAGGGTCCAGAAGATAAAAAGGTTGCCACTGCTCTATTCTACAGGTTACCACAAAGGGAAATACTTTGCTTTTATAAAGGGAACAGCATTGCAAGTGATATGATGATGTAACGGACAGGTAGACGAGTGTTAGCACTGAAACAAAAAGGTGTTAGAGGGTAAATTGTGTGTTAGAGACACGCAGTGAAACATGGTGATTTGTTCCCCCTAGGGTTCGTATTTTATTCATCAGGACTTGATGCATCCAAGTATAGGATCATTCGGTTTTGGCACCTTTAAAGATTTCATTTTCAATTTGAACAACACATTAAAAATCAAAAGAAAACAAAGAAATGGCTAAGGCTGTGTGAGTTTTAAAAATAAAATACATACATACATATATTTATATATTTATAAAGAAATCAACCAAACCATTTTTAAAAAAGCAGTTTTGTTCAATGTAGATTGTTTGGTTTGTCTCACAAAAGCAATAAGATAAAATGAACTAAATAAATAAAAAAAGAAAACATAAGAAAAATACACATGAAAACATTAATACTTTAAACTTTAGCGTCTTCGCTTTTTTTCCCCTTATAATTATTAACCTTTAAAACTTAAGTTTCTCAAGAGCAGATTTGCTGTAATTTTATAGCATGCATTTAATTTCTGAAATTGTGAGTCACTTAGCTTCTCTTGTACTATTTCATGTTTAACTTTGTTTTTTAATTTTTGTGTTTGGCGTCCTCTTCTTTTCCTTCCCCTCTGCTCCTTCCTTTTTTTTTTATTTTGTAGAAGTCGTGTTTGGAGTCTCTGCTTTGTGACCCCCTTTTGTTGACTCTTTCTTGTTAAGGGGTTCGACTCTTCCGTTACGACCCCCCTCCCAAAAAAAGAAAGCGAACAGGGACTGAGAAAAAGACGAGAAGGTTCTGTTAAAAGAATAGATATTATTCTACTGTTGACTGTCTGCGTCTGCCTCTGGTGGCATCAGTAGCTGTTGTACTGCTGCTACCTACAGCACCGTCTCTTGTTCTCAACCTTCAAATGAACAGATACTAAAAGAGTCCTTTCTCATGTTACCAACAGCACTTGGTTTAGTTAACTTGTTTTTTTCTTTTTTGCTTCGGTAAAGTCTGTATCTCTTGATTATTAACGTAATAATTTATTTATAAAAGTAATACATATATATAGTACCTTTGTTAGAGATTACAGATTGGGCTAATTCTTACTGAATCCCAAGCTGTAACAATT
Source organism: Scomber japonicus (assembly GCF_027409825.1). Taxonomy (NCBI): domain Eukaryota; kingdom Metazoa; phylum Chordata; class Actinopteri; order Scombriformes; family Scombridae; genus Scomber; species Scomber japonicus. The sequence goes on from NC_070595.1 coordinate 25,474,414, forward strand.
CACAGTTTTAATGCAAAAAAATGAACAAATGAGTCAATAAATAAAAGAGTGTGTATGAGTGGTGGGCTGGCTGAGGGGGAGCTTGACCTGTTGCTCCAACCAAACTGTGGGGCGAAACTGTCAAACCAAAGGGCTATGAAATCATGAAATCAATTCTTTGTCTCATAAATGCCCATCCCGCCCTCCCTTTCAGTGCCCCGTAAACCTCATAAACAAACCCTGCGCAAAAAAATGACAGCTCTCACTCTCTCGGGACAACCTGACCCACTCACTCTCTTCTGCCATTCAATCCAGGAACACAGCAGACTTGTTGAAACTCTCTCAACAATGGTAATGGAAAAGTCATGCAGCTGAACAAAAAGAACAAATGTCTATAAACATGGAAATCCATCTTCTCCTGGGGCATACCGCACCCACAGGGGTTCCCGTGTCTCCTGGTCTCCTTTCGCCGCCGGGCTGGCCTGGCCTGTGTCGACTCCCTCATACCGGCGTGGTGCGGCGGTTTGCTGTGTTGGTGTGGCTCGAGTCTTTCAGGTCCTTCTGGATGCAGTTGTGGACTTGCAGGAAGTTGTGGTCCCTCTCAGAGTTGTAGGTGGCGGTGGGCGTGCCAGAGGACTTGAGGGTGTCCCGGGGCAGCGTGTACATGGAGATCTCCGTGGATGGCAGCGCGCTGAAGCCCTTGAGGCCCACTGGCGAGGTGTCGCGAGAGTGTGATGGGTCTGTGGAGCGGGAGGATGAGCGCGAGCGGCGCCTGTAGCGATAACGGTAGCTGGGGATCCGCGTTATGGCCGAGCCTTGGAGGTAGTCGGCTGCGCGCGCCCCTATTCGGAGCTGTCGATGGCGGTCGATGAACATGTGCACGGCCAAGACGCCCACCATCTCAGCCATGATGAAGGAGAGGGCGCCGAAGTAGAAGGACCAACCGTATGAGTAGCTGTTTTTCTTGGAGTCGCTTTTTGATGGGTCCCCCGCGTTGGCTGATATGTACACAATGATCCCGATGATGTTGCTCAGGCCTGAAGGGTTGGGAGGTGCAGGATGGTCGCCATACAACAGGAGAGGGGTTGGTGATGGGTAATGGGTTCATGGGTACAGGAGAGGGAGGAAAATGACAAAGAGAAGAAGAAAAGTCAGGATGAGCTCACAGGCTGAGTTATTCTCGTGTATACTTGACTTAATATGCAGTATCATACCAAATATGAGAGCTGATTCATGCACTGTACACAGTGTACTAATCCTGTCCAACTCTCCATCCAACATGACTGATATTAGACTCCTAATCTTTGCCCTTGCAGTGAGAAACAGGAAGGCTTCAGGTCTTGATGCAGATCATTTGGGACAGAGCATAAAATAATCCACGCCCGGGCTGAGCTCTGTGGTCTAGCTCATCATATATACAGTACTTCCACTGTTAGTTTAGTCACACACGGAGAAATGTTTGACATGGTATATCTGGGAAGATGGATCGTAAGGAAAGTGTGTCAGGGACACCATATTTTTAGAGATGAATCCCAATGGGTGGCTTTTAGCCTAGCAACAGGATCAAGAGAAAAGAAAGGAAGACAAAAGAAGGACAGAAAGAAGAAGTGACTTGTAGACGCAGCACAGAAGACGAACAACAACCCAAAACAGACCGGTGCTTACGTGGCTTTTTGAATTCATGTGGTTGTACGATAGTGATAAATGACAACTACTTAAAGGAATGTTTTGGCATTTTTGGGAGAAAAAAACATTTATTTGCTTTCTGGCAGAGAGTTAGATGAGAAGATTGATACCACTGTCATGTTTGTAGAGTGAATATGAAACTACAGCCAGCAGCCGCTTAGCTTAGCACGAAGACTAGAAGCATAGAGAAACAATAGCATTTGTCTAGCAGCACCTCTAAACTTTTCTAAACAGATTAAACAAATGATATTGTTATTGACAGTGGTTGATAGATGGATTTTGTTACCTTTGGACAGAGTCAGACTAGCTATTTGTTGCTATGTTTCTTGACTGTATGCTAAGCTAAGCTGACTGGCTGTAGCCTTCTATTTAACGGACAGATATCAGAGTGGTATCAATGTTCTCATCAAACTCTCCACCTTCTCCCATAATCCACCATAAAACACTCAATTTTGTTGAATTATAGAAATGAATGAAATACAAGAATCATGGTGTCAATCTACTATTTGGTTCAATTGAGATATTTGTTGATCTAAATAATGTTCGCCAGGAAGTAATGATATAATTAAATGTTCTAACCACCTACAGTTTTATTTGTTTAATAATTAGATAACTGTCAAGATTTTGTCTGAACTGGAATGAAATAATCTGTTTATAGTAATAATAATTTCACTATTCAGAATCCTTTCAGTCTGAATGCATAAATAATTTCTGATTATTCCCACTAATAAATGGTAAAATATGGACAATGTAATGTAATATAATATAAAAGTATTACATCACAGCTGCAGCAGAGTTTGATATGAAACAGAGTGGAGTTTAATTAAGCTGACATGGAGACAACTAAGCAAACTTTCACACTTTTATGTAATCTATAAAAAACACTGCTAAATAATATATTTTGTTAGCTGCTATTCATGAGTCAGTGAAAGTCCTTTATTGCAAAACAGCTGCAAGAGGCAGACATGAAGGTCATTAAATACATAACATCAATAAAAACCGGATACGCACATGTTTAGCTGATACTCCTCCAATAATCCCTGTGTCATATTGTGTGTTTTATTTTCCCCTGACTCACCTGCAGACACAAAGAAGATCCCTGCGCTGAGGATGATGTTGTGGCGTGACTTGTAGAACTCACTGGCAGCTATACACAGGCCTCCCATGAAGAGCAGGATGACGCTGAGGATGGGGAAGATGCTGGAGGCTCGCACCGCACCTGGAAATCAGCGGAGGAAGAGAAGGAAAGGAAGGTGGTGGTGGTGTTGGAGGGTGGAGGGGTGGAAAGAGAATGGGATGTGATTTTGGTGTGCACGCAGATAGGAGAGGAGAACAGCCAAAGGGGCAACGAATGGTGGAGGGGGGCGGGAGGGGGGTGTAGTAGAAAGAAGTGATGAATATAAAGCAGAGAGAAGAGAGAAAAAAGCACATTAGAATCCATTTCAGCATCTGCTCCTTGTGTGTGAGCACATCCTAATCAACACCCCATCAGGCCTGTGAAAGACTCCATCAACACTGTCTAGTGAGTGTGTATCCCCACAGTGAGCCTGTTACCCAACCTTATGTAATCACGCAGCTTCACTCTCCCCCTCTCTCTCTCTCTCTCTCTCTCTTGCTCTCAGCACACTTCTCTGCAGACCACAGAGCTCACTGGCTGCTTTATGTAGCGTCATGCGAACGGCAGTCAACAAAAGTGCTACGGGGCTCTGGCATGTATATGAGCGAGGAGGCCGCAGTGCAGAGGGATGTAGCCCGCGTCCTTGAAACAAACGGCGTCCTTGCAGCTAATTATCAAGAAGCAAAACTGGAAGAGGGATATGATGTTAGTTTTGAGGTCAAGTCAGGGTCATTAAAATAAAAATAAAAAATAAAAAAAAGAGCTGTGCTACGCCCTGAGGTGTCAGGTAAAATTAGCATCATATTGGAGAAGCAGACAGAGGAAGTCTTCCTAAACCTGTCCTTTTTTTTTTCTCCACTCACCTCCTGCCCTCTCACACTTCACCTCTAAGCATCTATCTCTCTCTCTCTCTCTCTCTCTCTATCTCTCTCTCCCTCTCTCTCCTCCTGTTTAACATGCACATGCAAACTTTCATCAGGCTGGTTAAATTTTCACCACTTCACCTCATCTCCACACGTGGCTGCCACCTCAGCACTTTTCCCAGCTTCTCCCTAAAGTGCTGACGACGGGCAGGGTGAGCTCTGTGCTGAACTCGGCCGCCTGCACCTCCACAGGGACCCGCCGGGGTTCCTGGCGGCCCATCTGCTTGCCTACCTGCTGCCATTCATCTCTACCCTGACCCCCCCCCCCACACACACACACACACAAACACACACACCTTTCTCTCAATCAGAGATTCACTAATCCCCCTCTTCCTCCCTCTTAGTACACCCAAAGCTTCAGGACGCTGGGGCGGCTCGTTGGGAAAGCCACCCTGAGCCCCCAGGCGGGCTGATCGGCAGCAGTTAACAGCTGCAGTGGCGGAGGGCGCCAAGCGGTGGCCACGGTCGGCTGGGTGCTTATCGTTCACCCTCCGCTGAGTTTTAACCAGTAACTACAGCAGGAGAAGTGACTGTGCTGATATGCTACATGGATCCATTCAGATGCATCCAAAACTGATTCACATGCACATTTTTTAAAAAGGCAGGTACTGAATATTAATTTTTCTACACTATGAGACAAAATGGTGCAATGTCATCACACCAACAAGTTGTTGAGCAGTCGATCTGTCTTAATAAAGCAGCAGAGAACACCTGCTTCATATTTTCATGAATATCTCCTCTTTAAATACAAGCTGCCGCATGCCATGCTGTAATATGAAATATGAAAATGAAACGAAGACACTGGGATTTTGTCTTTGAATGTCAGATATTCGCCAGTCGGTATCATCCACGTCCGAAAATACAGATGGACACACATACAATTTAAAATAAAGTGATGCTAATGTAAAATATAGTATTTCAGTGAGATTTTAAATGTCCCATGGTCCTCATCTGAAGGTTAAAAACACAAAGGGAGCAGGAGATATATAGAGAAATATAAAAAAACACGCAATGAAGATTCTCATCCTAATAACATGTTCAGCCTTTGCATGAAAGAGACATATATGAAAATCACACCCATTTAAATTACAAACCATAAAATGAACTTTAGAAGATATCTTAACAACTACTAATCATATTACCAGAACATTTTCTATGGTAATTTGCACCCAAGAGATGAATATTAATGGTTTTAGTGTCCCACCGTCCCCCTGACCTTTCTCCTTGTGCCACATCAGGCCAAAACCTTTGCACCTGTATACAAAAAAAAAAATCTAAAGTCATACATAAGTTCATTTTTTGGTCCATCTCTTCTTACTTTTGGGATAAAATGAATAAATCATGCAGTAGGTGCCACATGTGAGGTCAGTATTACTATTTCAATTAACCTTCCTGTCGTCCTCGAGTCAAAGAAAGAAGGGAGGAAGAAGGAAGGATGGAGGAAGGAAGAAGGAAGTAAGGAAAGAAGGAAAGGAAGGGGGAAGGAAGGAAGGAGGGAAGGAAGGAAATGAAGGAAGGATGGAGGAAAGTAGGAAGGAGGAAGGGAGAAAGGAAAAGAAGAAGAAAGAGGGAAAGAAGGACAGAGGAAAGAAGGAAGGTAGGGGGAGGAAAGAAGGAAGGAGGGAGGGAGGGAGAAAGGAAAAGAAGGACAGAAGAAAGAAGGAAGGGAGGAAGGTAGGGGGAGGAAAGACAGATAGAAGGAGGGAGGAAGGAAAGGAGGGAAGGAAAGAAGGAGGATGGAAGGAAGGAAGGAAGGAAAGAAGGAGGATGGAAGGAAGGAAGGAAGGAACAGTCAAAACACACAGGTTCAATTTGACCCGGGAGGACGACACAAAGGTTTAAAACGGGGTAGTTATGAAATGAAATATTGCGTTATTAATAAATAAACTAACTTTTATATCTTCTCATTGTGTGTTTGTAAACCTTAAACCTGTCTCAGCCAATCAAAACAGAGGGCTGGAGCTTTCTATTTTATGATAATGGGCTGGAAATGACTGAAGCTGTTAGGAGCGCTTCGCATCACTTCGCGAGCACCTTTATGAGTGTGTTTTTGACCCGGCACCGTAATGTCTCTGCTCCCCCGTCCCACCTGCACCCATCATGTCATCATTCAACATCACAATGTGCTCATGGCTTCCTTTAACCTTGCCCGAAACAGCCTCGGCAACCCCAACTCCAATCTGTATGATGAAGAAGAACACTTAAAACGCCGCCATTCGCCCGTCTGCCATTTTTCTTTTCGTCTGCCTGTCTCCGTCTATTGCACACGGTCATCTCTCTCGCCGTCTCTGTCACCCCAGCAAAACGTCGCCCCCCACCCCCCACCCCCCACCCCCTCCTTCCGCTTTTCCTCCCCCATCCGTCTCATCTTTTCTTTCTCTCTTTTTCCATTTCTGTCTCTCACTTAATTCGCACTCAGTCAAAGCACAAGACAATTTGAAAGATAAAGTGTCGCCTCTTGCCCTCACCCATCCACCCCCCAACCTCATGTCGTCTTTCTCTGCCCCCCCTTTACCCCTCTTCCCCCTCTTCTCTCTCCCACTTGTCTCCTTTCTCGACCATGGGGAATTGTGGGAGTTTAGGGTTACTAGTGAGGTGGGTTGATTAAATATTAAGTTGTCCTGAGAGTTGACCCTGCTCCTCTGTCCCGCTATGAACGTCTACCCCCCTCCCTCGTCTCTTGCCGTCTCCATCCCTCTGTCCCGTTAACCCTGAAGGTATTGACACGGCCATTCGTAGCACATTACCTAAGAGAGGGCACCGGGGCTCTTTTTCATCCATCAGCCTCATTTGCAGAGACAAAAGAGGGATAGAGGTTCCAGCCAAATTTATTGATTGTTGACAGTCCGGGCTGTTTAATAGTGCGGGATTTCAAGGTGACACGAAAGTTGAAGAAACCTCAGAGAGGCTCAATTGCAGACAAATGTGGTCCACAGGGAGAGAGAGAGAGAGAGGAGAGAGAGAGAGAGAGAGAGAGAGAGAGAGAGAGAGAGAGAGAGAGAGAGAGAGAGAGAGAGAGAGAGAGAAGGGTAAACACTGGTCAGCTTTTTAAAATGTGCATCTAAATTATAAAAGAAACGTCTAAACTACAGCTGTATGACTTTAAATCTGATACATATATTGCTTTGATTAAGTTGATTATTTGATTAGTTGCCAACTATTAAATTAGAGTGGATTTTGAATCATTTTTTCAAGACGAAAATGTACAAAATCACTGATTCTAGCCCCTTAATTGTGAATATTTTTTAGTTCTTTATGATACTAACTTAAATATTATATATTATAGATTGTGGACTCTACAAAAGATGATATTTTAAAGTCACCTTGGCCTTTGGAAGATGGCATTTTTCACCATTTCACAACATTTTATGGTGCAATTGATTAATCATCAACTTGCTACTAACTAAAACTAAAATCTAAATACACTGAGGTGATTTAGACTTTTTATCCCACTAAGCAGCTGTTTTATTTAGGTCAGATTTTGGCCAAAAATAAAAACTTTTACAATTTGGCACAATCTCTTACTTATTGAAGATATTTATGGCTCTGATTGGTCAGCTAGCTCTCTGTATGGTAGCCTAGGCAACAGTGATAACCATCCCATCATCACGCACTTTATAGTTGTCTTACGATTGTGTTATGTATTCTTGTCTTGCTTGTGTGTGTGTGTGTGTGTGTGTGTGTGTGTGTGTGTGTGTGTGTGTGTGTGTGACCTGTCAGGGGACAATCAGATTTACATATGTATTTATTGATACCTGTGTCCATTAATGTGCAATGAATGCCCCTTTTAAAGAAAGAAAGAAAGAAAGAAAGAAAGAAAGAAAGAAAGAAAGAAAGCTTTCCATGTTAATCTAGTGCTATAGTATATACATAATATCTAAGTAGATACGATAAGCATTAAATATTGTTATACATGCATTTGAAAGGATTTGTGCAAGATGAGTTTGTTTGGAAAACTTTAAGAGACTCTGTTTTCCTGATTTACGTCGATTTGTCAGCACAAGGACTTGAAACGTGGGAAAAAATAGAAAGTCTAGCTCTGTCCAAATGAGACAGGAAGTTCACCTACCAGCACCTCTAAAGCTTTCTAGTAAAAATATTATGTCCCATGTTTTTTAATCTGAACAAATTCCAAAGTTTAAAAATTACAATTCGATCATAACTTTACATTTCACTGCTCAGAGTCAAGAGTCAGACACTCCTTGTATAACAGCAAATGGATGTTTTTATACGTATGAGCATATATTAAACAAATGAGGTATTATATATATCAGCAGTACCATTTGTTCAGCCTTAAATGGCAAATATTCAAAAACTTTCAGTAGTCTGTATGTCAGCAGACAGTTCAAGTGTCAAAATGCTGTTTTAGCAACTTTCAGCTTCAAAAAGCACATATTATTTGAACCCTTCTTTAACCCACATTATATCTAAAGACATGAGAACTCAGCTGGTCTCTACAGAACAAATGCCTCAGGTTCGGAGAGTCTCTGAGAAATCTTGAAAGCAACTCTATGATGTCGGAGCTTTCCAGGGCAAGAGGATCCAACTCATTTGCATGGCTTGGAGGATCGGCTGGCCCGGAGTGCTTCTCGGGTCCTATGGATTCTCTGTATTAACATCCATGTTTAGCCGCACGCTGAAAAGTGCACTGACCTTCACAGTGACCTCCCAGCATGCACTGTGCCTTCACTGGGATCGGGCTGCAGTTTGCTGCGCCAACGTGCCCCTGGGTTTGGCTGACCACGCTCTACCTCGGAAGAAAAGGCTGAAGTCCCTGCAGATTTTTCATGCCAGGATGCACTCGGTTCTCCTGCATAATACTGAGCGTGTCAGTGTTCATATAGCGTACGTATGAAGCTCAGATAGCCGTGTCTCTGAGCAGCTTGTTGCCTGCAGTGAGGGCCAAAGATGGGGATTGTTGGAGGAAGACAGGGGCAAATAACTACGCCTGAAGGCAGCGAGGCTCCCCCAGCGTCTATCTGAGCGGACACCTATTTCAAATCAATCCTTCCTCGCCAAATCCTGGAGGTTTCACATCTTCACTTTCCATCTTTTAAGGATCGGCTGAGCCCCTGTCAGAGTTTTGGATCCTGCCTGGAGGGATATTTAAGCACAGCAGCACCCCTAGGGGGAAGCAGACAGAGACTGACAGGCTGACAGATACACGGGGACTAGTCTGTGCTGTGGATGGGTTAGTGTCGGGGAAAAAAAGGACAGATCCACATGATATACAATGTTTAACAGTCCTGTACAAGAGGAGACAAATATATTGATCTGCTGATAGATTTAGCTTCTATGAAACATTAACTATTGGCTAATCATGTCAGCAACCTCTGACACATTAAAGGTTTCTAACTGACCAGAGCTGTACAACAACTCTATAAAAACCCTGCAATAAAATGACATTTTTTATGTTCATTTTTATTTTACAGTGGCTCATGACTTAAATGCTTAAATAAATTAAAAGCTAACTGAGCAAACGGAGGGATAAAATATTTTTATAAAAGCTTTATTTTCAGCTTTAATCTTGTAGTGTGAGATTATGTGTGATTAACTGTGCATCTGTTACAACTTCACAGTGTTTCAAGTAGGGCTGATGTATGGCTATTATCTCAGCCAGCGTGACACTTGTGCAGAAATGCATGCTTAAAATACACAATATAAGATTCAATGTATTTTATGAATGTGATAAACTAACACAGAGTTGATTTTTGCTATGTGCTGGCATGAGAACAAAAGGTCACATGTGTGTATCTATTTTTGGTGGAGGACCTATTTTCACAGTTTTATATATGAAACGCTTCAGACAGCTTTATTTATGGTCCACCTTCTGTCTGGTAGTGTGTGATTATTTACATATATTTAACAGAAGACTGATATACTGCCGTCATCATGTCATCCTCAACCGGGATGGGCTACTCATTCACTGTACATCTGTTACAGCTTCACAGTGTGTCAAGTAGGGCTGGTGTATGTCCATTATGTCAGCCATAGTGTCATTTCTGCAGTAATGCATGCATAAAAAATACATTAAATAATATCTAATGTATTATATGAATGTGATAAATGAAATAAAGGTGAGTTTTTAGCATGGAACAAGAGGTCACATGTATATCTATTTTTGGTGGAGGACCTATTTTCACTGTTTCATATAAGAAACACTTCAAAAAACTTTATCTATGGTCCACCTTTTGTCTTCTAGTGTGGGATTATTTGTATATATTTAACAGAAGACTGAAATACCGCTGTCATCTGTGATCGGCTACTCATGAACTGTACATCTGTGTTCGGAGGAGGCCTGGTGAACGGCGATTATCTCGGTCAGGGTGACATTATTCTAACAAGGGGGCTGCTGGGATGGCTGCAGTCCTGGGAGGGGAGCTGTGGCGACTCCTTACTGCGTGGTAAAAAAAACAGCTGTCAATCTCCAGCTGCTGGAAAAACAACGACCCCGTCCAAATGAAAGCTTTGACCTCCGCGCTAATAGCTAATGACAGCGGCGACCTCCGCAGCGTCTTGTGTTTCTGAAGCGCTCGCCTCGGCCCACATGAAAGGATGCTCTCGGGAGCCCTGTGATTAGCACTGAGGTCGCCGTTTTGATTTGGGTCATGGTCACAATCACAGAGATTGGCGCATCTTTTGTTTCTTCACCCACAGTCAGTCGACACCCAGTTGAGGACGGTTTCTGGAGCTCAGCACCCACGTCGTACATTTCCTCCTTGTTTCCCCTTCAACAGCTCTCCTCTATTTGGTTGGCTGCTCACATATTGTAAGGAAAGTGTGTAAATTAATAATTCCCATCAAAATTAGAGCTGGATCACTTACAGAATACAGATTGGCTTTACTTCTACCTTCCCTAAAATCCCAGTGAGGTACATTTATAGTATAAACTGCTGCAAGTTGCATCAATTGTAAGTTTAACCCTCCTGTCGTCCTCCCTGTTTTGACTGTTCCTGCCTTCCTTCCTTACTTCCTCCCCTCCTTCCTCCCTCCTTTCCTTCCTTCTTCCCTTCCACCTCCCTTCCTTCTTCCCTTCCACCTCCCTCCCTCCCTTCCTCCCTTCCTTCCTTCCTTCCTTCCTTCCTCCCTCCTTTCCTTCCTTCTTCCTCCCTTCCTTCCTTGACTCGAGGACAACAGGAGGGTTAAGAGGCAGAATTATTGAAAGAAGAGCAACTGGAACTGATTTATATTTATATTGGCTAGTAGCTGTATGTCTTGTGTTGATTGACACTTTTCTATTAACCACCACTTTCACATACACGCAAGTTTTCTCTTTCCAAATGGGGGGAAATCTCTTCTACGTTGATTTTATTGACCTATAACACTAGATTTTGTCACTATGTGGTTTCTCTGATGCTTCACACACACTTGTGACCGAGTTACCCAGACTTCGGAGAATGGACAACTAAGCTAATAAGGAGTAAAGGACAGTGATGAGATTACTCTTGAAACAAGTAATGAGTCATATATTAATTTCTCCAAGCACCGAGTAAGACTGGCTGCCTTTCCTCCAGGCCGGCCTCACGCTCTGCCCAGCTTGTTGGTAGCTGCACGACAACGGGAGCTGTAGTAATGAGTGATGGAGGCTGGTTAGCCCCGCCCGGCTATGCCATCCCTTGCCAGCGTGCGTGCCAACCTGCTTGCAGACACACAGGGAGAGAGCGGATACTGTGTGTACTTTATTGATTGGCATGACTGCAGCTCAGGCTGGTGTCCGAGCGCTGGCACCGACAAACAGCTTAATGAGACTCAACACCCGTGGCTGGGTTTTTTTTTCTACAGCAGAAAGTCCTAGCTACTCCTCCTCCTCGGCGCGGCGGCGGGTCCAACTGGTAAATAATCAGAACGCTTAGAGGCATCTGAGCAGCTTTGTGTTGAGCTGATCAGTTTCAGCCAAACTCAACCAAAAACTCACCGACTGGCACACTAACACACAAAGAGAATCAATCTACTAAACTTGGAAAAGCATGTGTGTTTAATATTTATCTGAAAGTACTGAGTTTAAATAATGTTTCACTATGACTAATACGGCTGATTACTCCAGCTACATTTACTGGGGATGAAATAACAAAACAAAAAAAAAGCATGTTTAATAAATTATGTGACTTCTAAAACCAATTGGCTGCATCAATTATGATTTCGCCTTGTTTTGATAAAGGGGGGATGACTGCAAACAAGTGAATCGTGCATTATATTTTGTGATTAAAGGCTTTGGCTGGCAATTTTCTCTATTTTTCTTTTTGTCAAACCAATAATTTATTAATTTACTTACAACTATTGTGTGTGTATCCAAAGCCTGATATATCTAATTCCTCTCTAGACTGTTAATTTCCCAAAGAACTACTCTCTGGAGAATGAAAACGTGATCGCTGATATTCGTCTTTGGAGCCATTTCTAAACATACTAACATGGCTGTGATCCTTATAGTGAAGGGACATGTTACCCGGTGCAGTGATGTGGCATACTGATGTGTTTTTAATAGTTTTTAGACAATGATAGAGGTCTAAGGTCCAGAGGAATAAGGCTGCGTTCAGACTGCAGATAAATCTGATTCAAATCTGATTCCTTCTCAAATCTGATTTTTAGGCCTGACTGTCCACACTGTTTTTAGCAAGTGTCCAAATTGGATTTGGCTCTGTTCAGACTGGGCAACATTAATGACCAATCTGACAGGTTGCCGTGGCAACGTTGTCAGAGCGGAGGCGTCATCTAGCGTGTATTGTGTGATGTCATATAATTGCGACAGCGACAGCAACAACAAACCCTCGAGCTTCGCTTGAACGGCGCCATCCCCCCAAAGATTAAGAATATGGTTTGGTCCTCTGTCCATGGACTGATGTTTTCGACGTCCTCCGTTGCCTCCAGTGATATCACCTAGCAACAACAACTGGAATAAGCGCAGGTCTGGTGTCGCATACAGTGATGTAACGTAGAGACATAGAGAGACGTCACGGACAGTCAAATCCGATGTGAGTGTTTGGAGCTGTTCAGACTGAGACACATCTGTCCAGATGCGATCTGAAACCTCCTCCCAAAGGTGGTTTCAATCTGGTTTATAAAAATCGGATCTCATGTGATTTATGACTGTTCAGACTTCATAAGAGCCATCTGGTTCCACTGTAGATGTGCTAAAAATCTGATTTTGGCTTGCAGTGTGAACGCGGCCTTAGATATACCAGCCTTTAGATACACACATAATACATAGAAGTAGATCAATTCATTATTCATCATTAATACTAGTTTACAGATCTCACTGAGTTCCTCTTAATATTTTACTTTTCTACACAAGTTCTTATTATTTTGACATTTGCTCTGAAACTAAAATACATTTCAACACATAGAGCTCATGTCTCACCTTCCAAAACTCAACTAACACCCATGAAACACATACAACATAACTCTGTACAGTACATGTGCATGAACAGTGCACCCACTGACACTACACACATGTACTGTACATGTGAATAAACTTGCACACTAGCCACTTTACAAAGGCGTCCTTCTGCACCTTCCATCCTCTCTTTCTTTCTCTCTGACTTTCTTACTTTCTCTCTCTCTCTCTCTTGCTCTCTTTCATTGACAGGGTTGAGAGGAAATTAGCATGGGCTCTTAATCAGCCTCCCCCAGCCCTGAATGTGCTGATGTGCAGGACAGGGTCATGCTAATCAGGTGCCTCAGCTCCCAGGCACATTGATTTAATACTACAAACGCTTATTAATCCCCTCCACACCTCCTCCTCCTCCTCTTCCTCCTCTTCCTCAATACTGAGCCCTTGCACCGTCCTCGTCCTGACCAAGAGGCTCGTTGCCCCCCGTGCTCTCACCCCTTCTCCTTCTCCCTCTCTCACTCTCTCACTTTTCACGGGAGCGGCTACTGAGTGAGGTAAAACACAAAGGAAATTAGCTTCGGTGGCTAAATCAAGAAAGCCTATGAGTCTCATAACACATATTACAGGCCGAACGCAATTTGACTTGAACTGATTATGAAGTGAATGCAGCTCTCAGTCACTGGCATTTATAAACTAGAACAAGAATAAGAGCTGAGATGTTCAGATTTGACGTTAAACACACCTTTGGGAATTCATTAAGAAGGTATTTTGTCTTCCCTCACTTATGTTACCACCAGTTTTATCTATATTCCAGTCAATTTTATTGAGTTTATATCATGCCAAATCACAAGAAAAGTTATCTAAGGGCAATTTTAATACACAGCAGGTCTCTTTAATTTACAGAGACCCAACATTCATTCATAAGCAAGCACTTGGCCATGGCAGGAAGGAAAAAACCCTCTTAACCAGGCTCTAGGTGGGCGGCCATCTGCCTCAACCTCCAAGGTTGAGAGAGGAGAGAGAGACACAAAGAAGCACAGCAACAACAATAATAACATTACTTTGATAATTCATCATCTTTTTTTTTTGCCATTTTTACTCCATTCACCATATCCTGATTTCAAAAAAAGAGAATCGACCTGTACTCTAATACTGAAGGTGACAACACAATATAGTACTGTGATAATAACTGGATTATTTCTTTAATCCTTTTAATTGTGATGGTTTTTTGTTTGTTTTTAACTGGTTTGATTTATAAGTTTAATTAATAGTCACTATTGGCGCTTTTCCATTACACAGTTCCAGCACGACTTGACTCGGCTCGACTCGACTCGGTTTTTTCTCCGTTTCCACCAGGGATAGTAGCTGGTACCTGCTACTTTTTTAGTACCTGCTCTGCTGAGGTTCCAAGCGAGCCGAGCCGATACTAAATGTGATGTTAACAGACTGCCGGCCACTGATTGGTCAGAAGAGTTGTCGCTGGAAGAGTCATGAGCCGCCCCACACAAGAATCAAACCCGCCATTTTTAAATACCGGCAACAGCGTTACAGCCGTACGGCTCAATTGTGTTGCTTTGTGTGTGACAGAAAGCCACATACAGCAGCAAGTACACCTTCGCCTCCATGTCCTCCATTGTTTATGTGTTTGTGTCGCGTAGAAAACAAAGTCACGGCAGTTTCGCGGAGCCGTTGCTATGACGACCCCACCCACGTTGAGTAGGTACCTTTTTGTAATGGAAAAGGTCGTTCCTGGAACCGAGCCGAGCCGAGGCGAAGTGAGTCGTGCTGGAACTGTGTAGTGGAAAAGCACCATATATGTTGAGTTATCATTTTGCATGTGAGTCGTGCACATGAAACAATAAATGTAAATGCAGTTTTTTTGTCTTTATGTTGAGAAGTTTTTAATACAGCATGGTTTGTTTTGGAGTTCATTTACTGGTTTTTAAATAAGTAAAACGCTCCATATTATCTATGTGACATGTTTAAGTTGTATCTTCAAACCTCTTCAAATTGTTCCTGAGGTCAGAACTAAAAGGCGTAGAGAGGCGTCCTTCATTAATTACGCCCCAAATCTCTGAAACAGTTTGCCTGAGGGGTTTATGGGACTCGAAGTCGGTCGACACTTTCAGCCAAAATCTTAAGACACATCTTTTTAACGTGAAGTCTGTTTTAACGTATCCTGTTGTTTAAATTTAATATTCTATTTTGCTTTTCCTTGTTTTATTGCTAATGCTACGATCATCTGCTTTTATGATAAGAACACATTTTATGCACAAATTATGCTATAGAAAGTTTATTATTATGATTATTATAAGAATCATGTTGATGAGACTTTATGAAACTTCTTCTGTATCAGCCAGTCAGACGTGAATATAAGTTTTCTGATATTATCCAGTTGATATCAAGTTATGGAGCCACATTTTGTTTCTTTAAATTAAGCGAATCTGCGTGAATGTATGGAGGGTATTTATTGTCATAATTAAAATTAAAAGTCCAAATAGAATATATATTATTTTACTGCTCTACTAGGAATAATCAGGTTGAGAAGTTTCATATTTGATGTTTCCTTTTTTTTCTCTTTCCATTGTCGTCTTTACAATTTAATTTCACTTTTTTCATCGTCACTTTACATTTTAAATTTCCCTTTTTAAGTTTTAGGTTTAATTATGGACTGATTATTCGTAGTAGGGTAGTATAAAATAATCTTTTTAATTTGATCTCTTTTAATTTTGTATTTCAACTTTCAATTTTAATTACGACCAAAAAAACTCTCCATACGGATGCAGCTGTAAAAAAGTCATAATTATGAACCCAGATTTCATGTTATAAGGAACATTTTTTCTATGAGTTCAAAGTGGATTTAATCATATTATACAGTCTGAAGAAAAAGGTTCATCTGACCTGATTTTTGCAGAGTATGAATGATTCCTGGTTTGATTTTGAGACTGAGAGGTATGACATGAAGTTTGACACTAATTGGGTCTCTCAAGTGGAAAAGGGTTAAAGAAGCTGAACTGATTTAAACAGTTAAACTAAACAGTGTTGATTATGAGACAGCAGAAATCATGATGTCAGAAAGAAACTGTCCATCTATGAAATAATAGTTGTTTTAAAAGACAGGGGAAGGTTCCTGTATGTCTGAGTCAAAATTCAAGACTCCCCTTTAAAATCAAAAACCTCCCACTCTAAACTTAAAGGTTTTATTAGTCAACTTGATCCTGAATCGATTCCTACATCATGAGAAGTGAGTTTATTTAACCGTTGTGTCGTCCTCCCGGGTCAAATTGACCCCGTCTGTTTTGACTGCTCCTTCCTTCCTTCCTCTCTCTTTCGTTCATTCCTCTCTCTTTCCTCCCTTCCTTCTGTCCTCCTTCCCTCATTCTCTCCTTCCTTCCTTCCTTCCTTTCTTCCCTTCCTCTTTTCCTTTCTCCCTCCTTCCTTGTTTCCTCCGTCCTTTACTTCTTTCTTTCCTCCATCCTTTCCTTCCTTCCTCCCTCCCTTCCTTCTGTCCTCCCTCCCTCCCTCCTTCCTTCCTTCCTTCCTTCCTTCCTTCTTCTTTCCTGCTTCTTTCCTTCCTCTTTTCCTTTCTCCCTCCTTCCTTGTTTCCTCCCTCCTACATTCCTTCCTTCCTTCCTTCTTCCCTTCCTCCTTCCTTCCTTCCTTCCTTCCTTCCTCCCTCCCTCCCTCCTTTCCTTCTTCCTCCCTTTCTTCCTTGACTCGAGGACAACAGGAGGGTTAACAGGCGGTTGATCATGATGAAGGTTTGGGTTAAGTAACAGTTGGTGCACAGCCAAAAATAATATCATGTTTCTGAGATATTTGTGGAAGCTTCAGGACGCCCTCAAACAAATTAAAATAAAAATCAATAAGAAAAAAAAAACACATGATTTAAAATTTCTCATCACTTAAAATCTCTCAGTTTCAGTCTGTCTTTGTATTTTTAATGAGATCCTATATAAAACACTGTGAATGTAACACACTTCATGATACACACACACACATACATACACAGTCACTGGCAATGTAAAGGTGTACATGGATGACGCCTGCACACACACACACACACACACACACACACACACACACACACACACACACACACACACACACAGTCACTGGCAATGTAAAGGTGTACATGGATGACGCCTTCACACACACACCCACACACACACACACACACACACACACACACACACACAGTCACTGGCAATGTAAAGGTGTACATGGATGATGCCTTCACACACACACACACACACACACACACACACACACACAGAAACACACACACACACACACACACGCTGCTACCATTAGAGCCGAGTAGTCCTCCCGCTGAATACTGCTCTGTCATATTAACATAACATCAGAGTAACGCGGCACACAGACGGGTCAGTGGAACACAGTAAAAGTACTCCCTCACACTGAAATCACTTCACATGACAGGCCCGCTCAGACAATCTAAGTTCCCTCCGCAGAACACATTTCAATTACTGTAATTACCCTCCACTCCACTGCTGATGTCCCCACAGATCACGCCTGAACGTCTCTCTCTCTCTCCACGCTGCCAGAGCTTAGCATGACCAACAACACACACACACACACACACACACATGAGCCGCCTCAGCACAGGTTTCAAGTTACACTGATATGTATTATTAATCAATAAGTGATGTAAGGGCTGCGTTGTTATGGCTGCTTGGTTTCGGCTAGTCTCATTTCAACAGAATCAGTGTTTCTTTTAAAGCACACGTGACTAATCCAAAGAAAATGATCATTTAGAAATCTCCTGTTAAGACATTTCTGGTTAATAAGAAATCTTTCTATATTTCTAAATTGTTCGCTTGGTAGAAATTTGTTTGATCTAAAGACAGAAAAAAAGATGATTCATTAGGTAGAAGAACATAAATGCAGGTCAAGTTGGACAAGCGTAAATCAAACTAGACCCATTATAACAAAAATAAATGTTGCTATGTGTAAAAAACAGTTTGCTAACAAGTTCAGTATACGAACTTTAACAGCAATGATGTATCGATGTTTTTCAGTCAGTTAATGCACATTTAACCTCGACGATGCTCTTATTCAATGTTTCTTTCAGTTAATTTCTTTACAAACTACAATAACAGTCAGAAGTGATAAAAGCCAAATGTGAATTGTGCAGGTAGTCTGCTCAATTGCATGCATGTTCATCCATAAACTCATAAAAACATTGCTCCACAGCGCCACTAGTGGTCAGAAACTCCACTCGGAGCCTCTAATGGCACTTTTCCACTACACAGTTCCAGCACGACTCGCCTCGACTCAGGTTTTTTTGCGTTTCCACTAGGGATAGTACCTGGTACTTTTTTAGTACCTGCTCTGCTGAGGTTCCAAGCGAGCCGAGCCGATACTAAATGTGACGTCAACAGACTGCCGGCCGCTGATTGGTCAGAAAGTCACCGGAAGAGTCATGAGCCGTCCCACACAAGAATCAAACCCGCCATTTTTAAATACCGGCAACAGCGTTACGTGTGTGTGACAGAAAGCCACATACAGCAGCAAGTACACCACTGCCTCCATGTCCTCCATTGTTTATGTGTTTGTGTCGCGTATAAAACAAAGTCACGGCAGTTTCGCGGAGCCGTTGCTATGACGACCCCGCCCACGTTGAGTGGGTACTTCTTTGTAATGGAAAAGGTCGTTCCTGGAACCGAGTCGAGTTGAGCTGAGTAGTGCAGGAACTGTGTAGTGGAAAAGCGCCATAAGTGGACTGGTAGACAACAGTCCTTTATATCAGCCACAGATGGTTAATAAAGAACAAACTCTACGTTGCACAACATTTTTGGAATGACTTTCCTCCTTGAAATATGTCACAGTGAGGCATCACTTTACATTTTTGCGACCTAGAAATGTGCACATGAAGCCCAACTTCACGATGTATCTCACTCTTCATCTCTTGAGCCACACATTGTTTACACCCGTCGTTTCTTCTTTACACCACAGCAGCTGGAGGTCATTTTCCTTTTTTTTTCCTTCAACTCCATGTGGATCAGCTTTCCTTTTGGATTGCAGCACTAAAAAACTCTTCTTCATTTTTGGTACAAACTGTCAAACGTGACTCTCTGCTGCTTTATGTCTGGAGATTAAAAAAGGACACAAGTGTATAATTTTCCATTTTCTCTAACAGCGGTGGGAATCTTACAACTGATGATTAAACGTGTGCGTGTTAAACTGATCTGAGAGGGTGCAGCCGTCTTTTGATGACGCCCAGGTGACAGTCGAACACTGCAGGCTCGTCCCGTATATTCTAATCTCACTTTTAATACGAGGACGCACTCTCTCCCACCTCTGTGTTTTACAAGCTGCGCTGCCTCCATATTTCCCGTTAATAAGATATAAAGTTAGAGTGCTAACACTCACTCGGTCAACCAGGACAAAATATGATTGGCTTTTAATTTATTGGCCCATGTCTGTGTGCTGTGTGTTTTATGTATCAGTCGATAGATACCTTATTTGTTGCCTAGGATACTGCAGGATGCTCAATGTCACCGCGACTGAGGGGGGGACACCTGCTAAAGCAAACATGGGGGGCACTAGCTGGATTTAACATGTTAACTTATGAGAAGAGCAGAGTATTAACACGTTATATATGCTTGTGTCAGGTCATGTGATCACATTAAAGCCCTCTGGTGTGTCCCTCCCCCTTCCGCTCAGCTCTCCACACACACACAAACACACAAACTTGTACACAAACTGGTACTAGAGAAACTAGTCGACAAGCCGACGTTGCTGCCACCCTCTACTCCCACCCCCCTGCGCTCCCACCCTCGCTGCCCTACAAGCCTCTGCGTGTCCTGCCCCAGACCCATTGATTTTATTGGGCGACGCCAGAGCCTGTGCAGGCCAGCGTCCAGTCTGCCGCGAGGCCCCCGGGGTGACGCAGGCTGTGACAGGAGTGCCCTTCTGTCATCAATGTCAGCGGATACTCTCAGATGAACGCATGCAAACACCAGAGGCGAGGATTAACGCTAGCTCGGGGCAAAAACACTCAGGAAAGTTCACAAAGAAAGTTACGAGGTTAAAAATGAGCCATTAATTAGCAAGTATTACGTTTTACATTTGGCTTTTATTACATTATTTCATGTTGACTTGTGACATGCCGCAACTACTTATCTGTGAGGCCAGTGTAAATGAATCATGGGAGCCCATTACTGTGCCCTAATCCTATACTGCATATACTTATCCTGACTGTGCATTCATACATTCATTTTCTCATCTTTTAGAAGGTTGCAGGGGCATTCAGACAGGAAAAAATGATAAATTAAGGGTGTTTTCAGACCTGTAGTTTGTTTACTTTGGATCTGAATCAGAGATGAGCTGGGAAACTTCCTCTTTTACCATTTTCTTCTTATTACTGAACTGGAAAACAAGGCGATGATCCTCCTGTTTGTCCAAATATCAAGAAGCCAACGTGCTTTGTTGCTAGTCCAAGTCAGACTATGATTGAACCTGGATATTGTGTTAAGGGGCCCAGTGTACTCTGCCAAAACGGCTCGTTGGATGGTCGAACAGCAACTGAAACCTCCTTCCAACTCACCTTTCTACTGCTGGATTAGGGGCAGCCGTATCAGGCCGTTTTCCTGTAACTATCCGAATCCGACTATCACATATTTACACCCACATCACACCATGATTCGACCAGCTGTTCGGACGGTGAGAACGTTTAGAGGTCTCTCATCTTTTTATCTTTTTTGACACAAACATAAACACAAACTAAATGCAACACCATGGATTTCGTCCAGGAGACACTGCTCGACAATTGGCACCATTATCCCCATATTTTAACAATATAGCCATTGTGTGTAGCCATTTAATTTATGACATGGTTGGACAAACAGTCTTAATTGCAGAGTAATGTGTTATAGAAATGATAGGGGCAAATAAAAAAATGTAGATTATGATTCACACTGGTGAAACAACTGCTCATCGAATGTAAAATATACCAATAAATCCATTGAAATACATACAGCGTGCTACTTAGAGATGCCTCTAATTTTCATATAATAGAAACAAGCTATTGTCAAATATATTTACAGCCAAACAGCAATGATCAGATTATAGTGTGGACGTATAGTGTATACTACGCACTGCATGGTTGGGGGATTCTGGTCTGTTGGGTGAGAAAAACAAAGTGTTTTTTGATGTGAAAACAAGCAAATACAGCGCCTGAAGCAGCAGAACATGTTAGCACCATGTGGTCAGGAGTAAGAGAAAACCCACACACAAAAAATAAATCAGCAATGGAGGGATGTAAGATGAACCTGTTGGGAATAGAAAATGGAAAATGGCCCCATTGTCCTCCAAGACCTGCTGCAGCTTCTACACACAGAGCTCATTTTACAGTGTATTATGTTTCATTTGATAGTTTTAAACTGGCACCCAAAAAGAAGACAAACATTTCTTGAAGTCATTTCAAGAGACAGAGAGAAAAAAAAGCTCCCCTCTGACTAACAGATAATTTCCAACACCAGCATGCATCCATGGGAATCAGAGACACTCATCTCTCCTCCCCTCATATGATCTACCTCTCTCTGTTACAGTGAATTGATGTCTTTCGGTTTTGTATTAGTGGCTTGCATAACTGGGCGTTTTCTTTTCCTCTTTCTTCTCTCAGCTGCTTAGCGCCCAATAGAGCAGTGGATGATGGGAGCTCCGACACGGCATGATCTAAAAACCCACTGGCGCTTTAGTGCGCCTCAGCTGGTTTATATAATCCCGTGTGGATGTGCAAACTGCCTTGCTATTGGGAGAGCTGAGGACTCACGGAAAAGACACACACACAGCACTGATATGTGGGGTGTTTGTATATATTTGTGTGTGTGTGTATGTGTGTGTGTGTGTGTGTTTGTGGATGTCAGGACAGCAGATCAGTGTTGGTGTGTGTTTTGTATGATGGAGCGGGGGTGCATGTTTAGCAGAATCTGATCTCTGTTGTTTTTGCTCGGTAACCACAGCACCAAATATTTCCCTACTCTCTCATGATGACATCACCGGTGTGTCCCCTCGATTTTGGGCCGGCAAGCTCCCCACTGAAGTCACTTCCGCTTGAGCCTTCACCTGAAGTGACATCATTTCTGTTGCATAACTAACCCCCCCCCCTCTCTCCCCCTCCCCACTGCATGTGAGAGCAGAGGCAGCTTTTCTCCGTCTCTGGCCACCCAGAGGCGCCGTGAAACTCCTCATTATGGAAATATCAGGTGTGTGTCCACGAAATGGAAATGGGCAGATATAAAAATACACCACCAGGGATTAACACGGAGACACCCACCGAGGTGCCGCGTCCCCCGTGACCTCCTCATGCACCCGTGCATGCTGCTCACACGTTTAAAACAGGCAGAGTGGTTTAATGCTGTGAATCATCACGGCTCTCTTACTTGCCAGTGAAATGACAATAGGTGCTGTACAACTCCTGACATGAAAAATTACGGGTGTGAGGGTAAAGAGAGGCAGAGAGAGAGTGAGTGAGAGAGAGCGATCGAGAGAGGCCTGACCTATATAAGAAGGAGGCTGAAATATTTATGGATGTGAGTGTCCTAATTGGCAAGCCACTGGGAGCACTGCGGCCTTCTCCTCCAATCACAGCCTGGGAAGAGGTTAACACACATGCACACGCGCGCGCAAGAGCGTCGGTGATCCGAGGGCCGGCGAGCAGCCTCAACCCGGCGACCCTGTCATCCCCAGCCTGAGAGACGCCTCGTTATAAGACTGATCTGCCTTTGCCAAGGCTCCGGCATTGTTAGAATCATTACCAGAGCTGTTATCATAACCGTTCTCTCTGGCACATACGGACGGGAACAACCGCTCAGAGCGCTAAGTCAAACACAGCCTAATTGGCTGGGCTTAATCTCCAGCACTGGCACGCACTGCTCGGCTCTCTGAGAGGCCTCAATTACTGTCCCCCGCTGATGGAGACGAGGAGACGGACACTTTCTGACTTCTAGTTTCAAACCACTGCAGGCTGCAGCGGGGCAATGTGGGGGGAGGAGGGGAGGAGGGGTGCAACCACATCAGGGGTCGACACGGACTCGGGACATTGGCCGTGGCTTTTCAGACTTAGTGCTGAGGGTAGTGAGTAATGTGGCTTCTTATCAAATATACCAAAGAAAATGCAGATTTGGGAAAGCGACTTGAAACATTATTACAAATTACTCAATGAAATGAAAATTATCACATTTCTTTATAAAATGTAAAAGTAGTAGTGCTAGTTAGATTATCAGTGGCTTTTATGCAGCCCTTAACAACTCCAATGTCAACACACCCACGTGTCACATATTCTGTATTTAACACCTGAGCAAATACAAAACAAGACACTTCAGCAACCAGCCTTAATGCTAGGCCAAAACCAGGAATCCTCGACTCTATTACCAGTGGCTAATGTTAGCAAAGCCAGCTAACACATGCAACAAGTAACTAATACAACACTGGATTTTATGGGAGTGTCATTTCTACTATTTTGTTATTGACTATAAGCTGGTTTGGAGCGATGAACAGCATATCCAAATTAAAGCAGAATTAACTGTATTAATTGTGTCCAAGTAAACTGTTCAATAAAGATAATAATCCACCGACTAATCCGTCTCCAATCCAGTGCTTTCAGTGTTCTGCAAAATGTTTATATTTGCCTTACAATGAAAACTGATAAACAATGAGTACTTTAAAATATACACTTTAGATTTAACACTTATTACTATGTGCTCTGCTGGTGTTTTAACTTTTTAATTAAAGTAAAAATAGAGTTGAATTGAAACTGAATTGAAAGGAAAGTCCTCTTAGATTGGTCACAACAGCATAATTAGAAAGTAGATTTGAAGTTTTGTCCTTAAAATAAAGAAAAATATGCTTAAAAATAAAAATATATTCACTGAATGAAGTACATTACCAGACAATATGTGTTATTCTGTGTTACTTTCCATCCTTCAAAACCAAAATTAATAACCATAGAAACATTTGTTAGATGTCAGATGATGCTACACCGTGGCGGTGACCATAGAAACGGCTGTGTCCATCGTCAATGGGCTAAGCGGTAGCATGACAGGTAACCATAACAACACAAACAAATCAATATCGCCATCCAGCAATGAAAAGTGACGTTCCTCTAAATTCAATACAGAAAATATTTAGTAAATCTTTCATGTTTCTAATCTCAACAGCAACATTTTGAGTTTAACTGTCAAACGAGAGCTTCTGCTACTTAGAAATAAGCACGTTAATTGGCCAATCAGAGCGCAGTATTGGGCTAACGATACTAACAGTACATCATGAGCTCAGAGTCATTGTTGTGATTTTTAGGATTAGCAGGCAAATGAGTTCGACAAGCATCTCTGTCTTGCTTGCACAAAGGAAAAGAGAGGAGAAATCAATGGGCTGTGTTTACAGGGTACACAGCCGACTGTAACACTGCACGTTATGTTACACACAGCCAAGCAGTAAAAACAGACGAGCTGCTTGGCAGGGCTCAGCCTGGCCAGCCTCTCGCTAAAAGCAGGCAGAGACAGCAGTGACACACGGGCCAAGAGCAGTTACTGGCAATGGGCTCCAGTCTGAGACGGAGCAAAAAGTGGGCCAAAAAATTTCAAAAATATTCTGAAGCGAGTGTCAAGAGAACAAGAGGGAGGGATGCCTGATTTTTTTCTTATAGGGTCATTTTCACCAAAACAGACACTTGAGACACAAAGACACCCTGGATTCTCTCTGTGTTAAATATCAAGAAGACATGTACTCACGTAAGAAGTACTCAGATGGGTCCGCTTCGTAATCTGTTTCTTCAGGAAAGTGGTCTATCTGTTTACACATCCCTTTGAAGTTTCCTGTTAGGGAGCAAAGAAAACAGAGTTCAGTAGGGTTCATACATGACATTAACCTTTTTAATCTTATTAAATAGTCCAAAACCCAAAAATACTCAACATAAGACCAAGAAAAGCAACAAATTCTCACATTTGAGAATCTGAAACCAGATAATTGGCACGTTTGCTAAAAAAAAAGGCTTAAATGATGAATTGATTATCAAAATAGTTGCAGATTAATTATCTTTTGATCAACAAAAGCCTTGCGGTAGTTCAGGCAGGCACGGTCACATGTTCCCCACATCCTCCAATCATGTTTGTCCACGACCGACTTCTCTCAACAAGCAGTCTTTATAAATATTTTGGGCTCATTTATTCTGCATACAACAACTCTGTGTTCTGCCCTCGCTGCTACACGACTGCCTGATTCAGATTTGAACTCCTCCACCTCCCTGAATGCTCCACTGTTAGCGTTCAGTTGTTTGGGATGTTTATTTTTAATGTATTCATGCTCATCAAATGTTGTGTGTCTCAGGCTCTGCAGGAGGGTGAGTGAGCTCAGGGACAGTGTGTGTCAAACTTGTGCAGATTTTTATCAAGCGTGTTGTTACAATGAACGGTTAAAAGGTTTCTGACTGAAAATGTAAAACTCTTTATTTTCCTGCTTATCAGCCCCAAAACTGTCAAAACAGGTCCTATCAGTAGGCCCTGGTCGTGGTCTCTCACAGACCAGAGGATGCTCTTCAGGAAGCAGACCTGAGCTCCAGGCCTCTCCTGCAGCAGGTGGCGGCTTGTAAACAAGAACAGCGCAGCTGGTGCGACCTGGAGCTGCTCCAACTGCTGTGCACGGGGAACCTCATCTCATAATGCTCGTTCATTTGGCTGACACCTTGCAATCCAGCTACTCTGTCCATCCAGGAAGAAGCATGCAGGCATCCCTCTCCTCTCCCTCCCACTTCCTCCTGTCTGCTCTTCTCTCTACTGCTCTACTCTGCAGAGTTTTGTCATTGATGAGGTCACTCAAGGTGGCGTGGCAGGGGAGGCGCCCATAAGGCGGCCATTATGGAGACCTTCTGCTGCCGTGTGCAGGCAGATGCCTAGGCGTTTGATTGGACCAGATTAGCGTTTCATTAACTTCTTCATCTCTTCTCCCTCCAGTGTCCCTCTAATTAGGTGAACAGGTGTTGGTTACCATGGTGCCAGGTGTTGCCGAGGAGGTCTTGGCAGAAAGGCATGATGGGCACAGCGGGGTGCAGTTATTACTTTGTGAACTGCCCACATGCAGGGGAGCGAGAGGGACCCCCTGGTGATGACCACTCAGACATTAGAGAGAGTGTCACCTGAAAAAAAAAAGCCATCAAAGCGTTCTCGATCTGCTCGCCCACCTGCGTACAGTGTTTGTGTCGGGGCTACCTGCAGGCTGGCAACCATCACCGTCTGTTAAGAGACTCAGCTCAGGATGGATGGGTTGAGATTGTGGGGGGGGGGGTTGTTTTGATTGTTTCAATGTCACTGAGTTTAGACGAAGGATTTTTTTTTTTACAGCAGCAGAGGAGAGCGAGTGTGGGAACCTCTGCATGAAACAATCGCTAATCCTTGGTGGACAGAATCCAATGCACCGACTATCCTTTCTCCTTCTGTCTCAGCTCTGGCCCATAATCAAAAAACACTTATCGATTCTTATCAACAGGTTCCACGGCAATTAAGACAAGAAAGAGGGAAAGATAAAGACGAAGAGAAGCAGGGAGAAAGACAATGAAAGGCAGGAAGTAGAAGTAAATATAGAAAGGGCAGGGAACAGAGAGGTTTTGAAGGACAGCGAGGGAAGATGGAGTGGGAGGTGGAATACATCAAGTTTGAGTGTCACAGTTTAGGCCTCGGTAATTGCTGAGCCATGAAAAAGCCCTCCAGAGTTTAACGGACCTGCACAGTTTTGAAATACAAGCTTTTGATATGCGACATAAAGTTCCTCTTTCAGTGGCAAACGAGAGATCAGAATTGGACTTGTTTCAATCAGCTGTAAACTGATCTCTGTTACCTGTTAACTAGCCCACGGCTCGTAATCCTCAGAAGCTTTGGCGGAGCTAGCTGTAGCATGTCAGCTTTCAGATGTGAACAAGTGCATACTGTAGGTGTAACCCTGACGCCTCCTGCAACTACTCCCCCAGGCTGCTGCTGGAAATAACAATATGTTCCTCTTCAACTTGCCAGCTTAAACAAGCTTTAAATAAGTTGCATTTCCAGGAGAAGGAAGGGGAGGCGAGAGCACACTTGTGCCTCCTCTTGGAGCATATTTCACTGAAAGATGACTTGTGTTTACATACGACTACATCGCACACTCCCAGCGGAGCTGTCTGAGCAAACCAGCAGCAGCAGCAATCCACAGAGCACCATGTGTGTGTCTTAACAGCGTTATCAAGTGGGTGTAAGATTTGGTTTGCAGCTGGCCGTCCCATTCGCAGTTGTGCGATTTGTAATAGCAGCTGTGGAGAGCGGTCTATTGGGGGAACCACTTCAATTAGCGTGCTGAAAGATTTATGTGACACTTAACCGCTCCAAACGGTCCTTTTCTTGTAAGACATGTAAACTCATCAGGCTGATAAATGTTTTATAATGGCATTTTCATTTCAGAGACCTCCCCACGTGAATGCGAGCACAGGGCGGAGGCGTGGAGAGACCCGTTTGGCCATTAACAGCTTTGGCGGGGGGACCACTGTTGAATGGAGAGGTGTTGCCAGAGGCTCAGGTGTGCAGCGGGTCAAAACAGCTATCATTCAAAGAGAAACATCTGTACTCACAGAGCAACTCTTGCACTTTCGGCACAGTAGCGAGGATTACTAAAGAGCTCTGTGTTAAAGTGCATTTTGTGTCTGTAATTTAACATTTACTAGAACAGGATAAAGAGGCAGTGAGAAAATGCAGTGAGGGACCTTAGAGTACCTTAAAGATCCCAAATGTTTTGTTAATTATTGGTAAATTCAATCCACTAAAATCAGGTTGATGGATTTTATGGCTAAACACAAAAAAACAACCAACACTAAGAGCAAAAAAAAAAAGTCTAAAGCCATGCAAACAGCTCTATGAGGCTATAAGAGTCATACTAACATGCTCACAATGCTAACATGCAGATATTCAGCAAGTGCAATATTTTGTTTTATTTATTATGTTCCAACATTTGCTAATTTGCACCAATTATTGTAGAGTTGAGGCTGGTGGGAATATTTGTCAAAAAACAAAATATAGGGGACGATTTAGAAGTTGTGCAATTAATTCTGAAGAGGACAGAATGGCTACACCAAATGACATTATAATCAATCAAATAATTGTTGATCAAAAAAGCACAAATGCCATCCATATTATGGCACCTAAAGAAAAGTCAGTGGGTCACCAAAGTCATTGGGATTCATCGTCTTGGGGCCGTGAACAGTTTTATACCAATCCATCTTTGACCTACTGGTGGCGCTTGTTTAAAAGTCTGTGGTTTCTGAGAACCATGAACCAAATTTCACGCCAATCCATCCAATCCTTGTTGAG
Source organism: Scomber japonicus (assembly GCF_027409825.1). Taxonomy (NCBI): domain Eukaryota; kingdom Metazoa; phylum Chordata; class Actinopteri; order Scombriformes; family Scombridae; genus Scomber; species Scomber japonicus. The sequence goes on from NC_070595.1 coordinate 25,502,800, forward strand.
ACATTTCACTGAAAAACTAAAATGGTGGCTCGAGGAAAAGTGAGCAGGATTCATCTAAAATTTCATGACAATCCATCTAACGGTTATTGAGATATCTGAGTCTGAACCAAAGTGGTGAACCAACCAAAAGACCCACATTCCCATCCTTTGAGCCATGCTGCTGGCATGATGAATCACTGTGTACTGATCCACAACCTTTGAGTTGAGTGATTTAGTGTGATTTTGATAAAATACAAGAAGGCAAGAAGGTCCTGTGTATCTTTCTGGCATTTAATTCTCTGAAGACAAATATTATGACGTGAAGAGTGGACTAACAAGGTGAAAAAATGTATTGAAATCTCCTGACTTTAAGGCCAGTGAGTCAAACTTATTTGTGTAGCCCTTAATCACTGCTACAGTCTCAAAGGGCATCACACAGATAATTTAACACAACAAATGAAAAATGAAACCCTCAGAACTTTTGCATCATGTAAAAAAAAAAAAAAGAAAAAAAGAAAAATCAAGGCTGTGACTATAACCAGCTCGGCCTGACTGAACAGTATAAATCAAGTGGTAATAATTTGTAAAGCTGCTGTCATCAAAAGAGGGAGAGCGTTATATGAGATGCCCTGCTGGGATTGAGCCATCACCGAACCCCGGCGGACCCTCGGATGATGTGTAAGAGCGTGTGTTTGAGGGAGAGAAAAGGGGGGGAAGGGGTTGGGGGGTGGTTTGTCCAGACTTACTCAATCAGCCCAGTCACTGCTGGCCATGGTGCCCCCCTATACTGGGAATGAGCTATGGGCTAACCCCATGCCCCCTGTGTCCCTTCCTGTCCTCTGCAGCCATAAAGCACTTCATTACCACACAGCCTGGAGAGACAGAGAAGCACTCAAGAGTGGAGTGCAGTGGAGAGGAGGGGTTGTTGTGGCAAAGACAAGGGGGGTGGGTGGATGTAGATTTATAGTCGCCCACCACAGCGAAGCTCTGGGTCTGCTCCTGAGGGATCGGGGTTTATTCGGTCAGCGACGAGTCTGCTTTCTGGCCCAAATACATAACCGAAAGGGGAACCTATTCCCGGGCTCATGACATCGCTGTGTTGCTCTTTATTCATGTTTTTTAAGAGCTGCTCCCTATGAAGCTCCCCGGGGCTGATGCTCACATATAGGTGCAGGGTTTTGGACTGACTCCAGCTGAAGGAGTGCTCTGCTTAATGTGGAAGCGGTCCAAGGTTTAGGTGTTGAACAGTTAAAAAAGGTCTACCATGCAGCTGAGAAGGGTTTTCTAATGCTATTGATACCTCGAGCACAACCTCTGGCTCCTGGTTATTAGACAAAAACAGGAAAAGAAAACCCTTATTTTCCCTCTTGCCATCTTTCTCAGAGTATGAAGACAATTTTCTGACCTGCTGCTGAAGACTTTCTACAAGTTGTAAGGCAACTGCAACACATTTCTCCAACCGTGAATCTCACTTTATCTTCATTTTGCTGCCACACCCCCACAGTTTGGCTATCTCTGTACTCATATGATAGACGTGACCAAGCAACGATGCCAGAAGCTAAGCAAGGTACATACATCAGAGGCTCTGATGCATGTCATTTTGGCATCATTAATCTAAGTTTGCTGCTTGCTTGTCAAGTATCATCATTGTGTCCAGCCAAGGGGTTCGTACAGTCCCTACAAAAAGCTTTAATTCCTGATAATTTGGGGATTTACTGACCCACTCTCCAAACAAAATGTTGATCTTGACTCTCCTAAACTCTGGATTACAAACTGACACAGGCAGGAAGGCTATCACCAGATTGTACATATCTGCAGGTAAGAAAAAAACAGAACCGGACAAATCCTTCCTGGATGCCCGAGGACAGGGACATCCGGGTCAGGCCTGCCCACACACAAAAAACCCTCCAACAGTAATCAAACACGATCACAGCTACCACAGTTCTGCAGACAGAGACAAAGGTTTGATGAGACACAAACATGGAGGAGGGTGGAGAGGGGAGGAGGGCGCGAAGGGTCATGAGGACTCTTGACTGAGTGGGAGGTGTCGTTCAAAAGAGAAAGCGTCACAGAGAGAGAGATTCAAGCCTGCCTCTGATTTGCCAGTGGGCGGCATCCTCAAAAACTTTCCAGGCAGCCACCGAGTGTGTCAGCATCCAGAAACCCTCTCCTCCCCCTTCCCCTTAGATCCCTTCTCCCACCCCTCCCACCTCCATCCTCAGTCCCTACGGCAGCCGTTGCCATGTGGACAACATCGCCGTTCACTTCGGTTGCCATGGATATAGCTATCTGGGCCCCTACTAGGGGGAAGATCACATGGACGGAGCCGGTGAGGTGTCTTTAACCCCTGGACACACAGCGGCTTCAGTGACACAGCATGCAGCATTAGTCAGCTGCTGTTACAGTAGCAGCACAGCAGCCTGCGAGCTAGTGAGAGTTCAACACAGCAACCTGCAAATGCACTCAGGTGTGTTCGTGTCCTTTCAGGTCAAACACATAAACATATAGCGGGGATTACACCAGCAGACACCCGATGGAAAGAGATATATTGCACGCACGGGTCATTTAACTGCACAAATGAACACAAATGGTCTCCTCTGGTCTGGTGTTTCATCGTTGCTGCTTTCTGAAACTGATGTGCAGGCATGTGCAGTAAAGGTATGTGTGTATGAATCCCTTGTGGATGAAAAGGTAATGGGTTCACGCATGTTACACGCTGACATCTTCTCCCTCCTAATGAACAGCCGCCCTAGCAGCAGTGACAAGAGCCCTAATCGCCTTATTCATCTTCATAATCACACCTTATTCATCCTTATAATCACTATATTCATCTTGGTAATGACCCCGCTAAGGCAGGGAGGCCCATACGCGTCGTCTTCCCCTCTCCCATCATGCACTCACAACACAGATGTAGCGGGGCATCTCAGGGACTGTGAAAACAGGCTTTTTTCATGTCAGCGTTTGAGCTGTGTGAAAAACTTATCGACGCAGAAATGACGCTTTAACTTCAGTAATGTGACGTGTTTCCAATAAAATCAAGATTTTATGTAACGCTGTGATACTGCGAGCTAACAAGTTCAAGACGGGAGGGTTCAACTGGGTGCTTAAAATCACATTTGATTGGGTATAATTCAAGTATACATCCCTGAGTGCAGGATGAGTCATCAAAAATACTTAAACATTTCACAAGGAGAGAAGAAAGAGGAATTTGATGAATAAATTATCAGGAATACTTTTTAATCCACGCTAGCGGCGTCAGTTAGTCCATCACTTTGGTTCAATTAGAAATATCTCTACAAGTAGTGCTTGGGTAGTCGAGTGTTTAAAGTGTATGCCACATAAAAGCAGTGTCTTTGGTTCAAATCTGGTCGGGGACCCATGCTGCAGGTCTTTCCCCTGTTTCCTGTCAGCCTATCTGCCCCCCCAAAAAAGCTTTAAAAGAAATATGTCTTCAAATACTGGATGGATTTCCATGGCATTTTGTACAAATATTCATGTTTCCCAGAAGATTAATCCTTCTGACTTTGACGATTCCCCTGACAATCCCTCTAGCCCAGGTCAAAGGTGTCATTTATCAAGCGAAATATCTCATTTCTACGTATAAGATAGTAGATTTTGATAGATATTTGATAGACATTCATTGTTTCCAGATGTTGTATCCAAATGATTTCTGTAATCTCCTGACTTCTCTTCTACAAAAATCATCAGCTGTACTTTGAGTCTAGTGTTAATTAGCAAATGTTAACATGCCAATACCGCATTCATGCAGAGTCAGATGGACAGGAATGATCAGAAATCTTGCGAGGGTTCATGTCATCGGAAAACTAGGGAAGGTTGTATGATAACTGCGTCTTATGAGGGTTCAAAACACTTCGATGGAACAAAATTGTATTCAACTCAGGATCAGAATCGGAGTCCTCTTTATTGGCCAAGTATGTTTACACATGCAAGGAATTTAACTCTGGTTTAGTGGCTCTAAATGTGCTTACCCAAAATAACAATGCAACAATCTTGATAGATAGATAGATAGATAGATAGATAGATAGATAGATGGATATTAGAGTGTTTCAGTGTTATTGCACAGAGCCACAGTGAGTTAATTGTTCATAAGTGAGACTGTGAGGGGGAGAAAACTGTTCATGTGTGGTTTTGGTGGTTTTTGGTGTAGAGTAGATCTGTAGTGCCTATCAAAGGGGAGAAGGTGGAACAGGGTGTGAGGGATCTGCAGTGATTTTCTCTTCCCCTGACTCTAGAGGTGTACAGATCCTGGATGATCTATTCTGCAGACCTGACTCTCTGTTGTACTCTGTTCCTGTTCCCGTTTGGTGGCCGACCCAAACCAGACAGTGATGGATGTGAAGAGAAGAGACTCGATGACCTCAGTGTAAAACTGGATCAGCAGCTCCCGAGGCAGGTTGTACTTCCTGAGCTGGAAGCAGGAAGTTCATCCTCCGCTGAACCTTTTTTGATGACTGTGTTGATGTTGGTCTCCCACTTCAGGTCCTGGGAGACTGTAGATCCCAGAAATCTGGCAGTGATGTAGCACTCCTCCTTAAATCGACAGCTTTGAATTCACAGTTTTGAATGTGTTTGGCTCCATGTTATTGTGACCGAACTACAGGGCCAGCTGTTCATCCTTCGAATGCCAAGTTCGTCTCAGTTGTTCTGGTCAGACCTGAAGAGAACTGGAAAGCTGTCCAGTTCTCAGAAGAGTCCCTCAGCAGCACCCATAGGGAGAGGCATTCCCAGAACACAGGCCAAGTAAACACTTCGCACTATCTCAGTAGTTCAAAATGAGAAATAACATTGTTCAGTCCCCCAAAAACTTCATCAGTCTCATTGAGAGTGACCTTGATATCTTGTCTGCCAATGTGAAGCCCGCTGCCAGAAACTGAGGAGTTCTTATTGACTCACATCTCAGCTTTGAACTGCAGATAAAATAAAAAAAAACGTTATCCGGACCGGCTTCCGTCAAATAAGATGAATCTCCAGAATTAAAACCAACGTTCTCACAGTGTGACCTGGAGAAAGTCATTCACACACTAATCTTCTCAACTGTATCTCCCTCTTTTCTGGCATAAATCAAAAGTCACTCTCGGACCTCCAACTAGTTCAGAATAAAGCAACTCTGCTTCATGCTCGGCTTCCCAAAACCTGGCTTCTCTCCACTGGCTCCCTTATTGACTCACAATTGATTTTGAGATTTTACTTTTAAAGCTCGTCTGTGTCTCGCTCCAAGCTACATAACAGATATGTTGGCCCCCATATGAGCCAGTGTGCAGCCTTAGATCCTCAGGTGGGGCCCTTCTGGCTGCTCCAAAGTGGAGGCTTAAATCTAAAGGTGACCGTGCTTTTGCCATCAGGGCCACGCAGCTGTGGGACAACCTGCCAGAGGAGATAAGTGAAGTCTTTTAAATCACTTCTTAAATCCCATTCTTATAGACTTGCTTTTATTTGATATCATCTTTTTATTCTTTTTATTTTCACTTATTTATATAGATGTATATATTAATCTTCTTTTTTCTCTCAGCTGTGTTATTTTGTCTTCTTTATCCTAATTTTGTCTTTGCTTTTGTCTCATTTTGGCCTTACTGTTTGGCTTTCTGCTGCTATATTCCCTTCTGATTATCCTTTAAAAGCACTTTGTAAACCATAAATAATGTTATTATGGAAAGTTATGACTGATAAAATTACATTATATCCATGAATTTGGGTTTAATTACATTGAGCCACAGACTTTGAGGCGTCCATGTTTGCTTGGTTTTCAGGAACTTTGTAAAATTCGAAGCGCAAAGTAGGAAGATCATTCAGAAAAATCATAGTTTTCTTGTCATAATTGTCACTTAGAGGAAACATGAATGGCTTCAGATGGTGTATCTAAGTACAGCCTCACAGAGCTGCTTGCATGGCCATAGATCATATATGTGTATATTTGACATCGACCATGAGAGTAAAACAATTAAAGCAAGATGCATGATAAATATTTTGTATTTTACTGTGTCTTTAATGCAAAGCAGGTTGGAAAGGTAATACCAGGGAGCAAGCAGAATACAGTATTAGCAGTGTTGGAAATAAAGCTGCATCTTGCAGGCTGGGGAGAAGTTGGCAGGTATGTAACACAGCAGCTGTAGCTGTAGGTGATGTGGGAGGCAGACTAATGGAGGCAGCGAGGTGCCGTCAGGTTTCAGCTCATTGGAGGATGACTGACAGATGTTAAGACAGTCATTTGACCTCCCACGGCTCGGCTCTGAGTGCTTTCTCCGACAAAGCTGCTCCTCTCTGCCCCCGAACGGTGGGATGTCCACCGCTTCTGACGTGAAACGTGGTGCGCGCAACACATCTGCGTCTCTCCGCTTGCCGAGAGCGGCCTGCAGTGGCCTGTGGCAGCGCCGTGTGGCTCTGTTTACTCCTGAGATGATGTGTTGTTGACGGAAGTGGGATAGGAACGGAGGAGGAGATCGCCTGTGATCCACAACCAAAGGAGCAACGAACTGAACCTGTAGGGAGGCCAAAGCCTTTTCAGTCATATTCGTTTCCTCCCACTGCTTTCTTGACTCCTCTCTTCGAATCGCTCTTTATTTATAGTCTCCTGTATTTAAATGTTGGTTCCTTTGCTCTGTTTCTCAGCTCCAGTTCTCTTTCTACCCTTTTGCTTTTTTTCAGCTCTAGCAGTTTGGCTCTAAAGGTGTCAGTGTTGGTTTGAAGGTCCACCACTTTGGTCCAGACTAAAATGTTGTAAAGACATTCATGATCTCCATAGGATAAAGCTCACTAACTCTCATGATCCCAACTTTTCCTTGAGCACCACTGGCAGGTTGACACTTTAGTTTTTTCCGGACATATCTCAACGACTATCAGATGGAGAGCCATGAAAGTTGGTTCATATATTCATGGCGGATTAATCCTGACAAATTTGGTTCTTCTGACTTTTTGTGTTGTACTACCAACAAGTCAGAGTGAAAAATCTACTGGATGGATTGGCACAAAATATTGAACAGATAAATCATGCTTCCTGCAAGATGAATTTTAATTAATTTGATGATCCCCTTAATTTTCAACTAGTTTTGCTTTATGACCAAAGTTTAGGTTTCAGATAAGACATAATGATACACTGGCTGCAGCTAGATGCACCCTTTTTTCCATTCTGACTGAAGATTATTGGGTCAGCTGTTAACATGAGATGTGATCCAATACGCTCTGGTGTCGAAACAACTGTGTATTATGTGCAAGACACTCAGCAGCTAGCTATTCCACCTTAAGTCAGCCCACCTTTAAATGATCCAATCAGGTAAAGCTAACCCATTGTCATTAACTTTGGGGCTAACCACCTTCATTTTAATCAGCAGGTTGTACGAAGAAGACTGGGTTAGAGCTTGAAGAGTTGTAGCATTTATTCACTGAGAAATAGCTGCTAACTTCATACTCTCCATCACACATGCTCCCTCTCTCCGCTATCACGTCACCTAATATTACCCCTATGTGGGGCAAACATGCTCAGAAAGAACATATATTTATTCTAACCAGAGAGAAATGATCAGATTAAGCTTTTACATGGTTATTAAGTGCTAATATTTTCCTATAGTCAACAGATAGGTTTACACCACTCCTCTCAACTCGCTGTTCTGATTGAGTTGGCTAAATAAGGCATTTTTATTCTGGTTATTAGAAGAGGAGTATTAAGGTCCATGCAAACATAGCTACAGAGACATACGAGGTCACAGAGGGAGAGCAGGATCTGAGCTAAATGGTAGGATGAGATTTCACAGATCCAGGAACGGGAAGCCAGTGAGTCACTGGTGTCACTGCCGAGTGCGTCACAGCCTTCTGGTCAGACGGGCCAAAGCTGTCCACCACTTCTCAGAAGAGTCCCTCAGCATAGCACCCACAGGGAGAGGCTTTCCCAGAACATGGGGCCAAGTAAACACCTCACCTACGCCAATCACAATCATGTAATCAGCTCCACCAGAGGAGGAGGAGGGTAGGGAGGAGGAGGGAGGGCTGTTCTACAAGTCTTTATAAGCATGTGCAACCTCAATGGACACATTCTCAACATCATGGAGTTTGTTTGGTTGGCTTTCATCCTCCACAACAGCACTGCAGTTTTTTCCCCTTGTGTCCAAATTAAAAATGAGAAATATGTTAATTGGTTTGTTAAAGAGCGACACTGACCGATAACATTCAGCGCTGTTGCCAATCTGCCAGGTCTGGTGTCTGGTGTCTGGGTTCAGAATGAAAATTAAGATGCCGAGGCAGAGTTTGGACAAGTCTACACTGACGCATCACTAATTACCTGTATAATGAGAGTCAATTAAAAACAACTAATCTTAATGGCTCTGGCGTGTTGTCTTGCTAGCTGTCTGTTGCATCATCGAAGCTGCTGCTCGTCATCACGTCGGCTAATCGGTCTCAAACTTTGCAAGCAGCAGCTGTCAGAGCCTTATGTACCCGAAATGACAAAAATGAAAGTGAAACATTGCTTCCAAACCAAATCAGCAGCTTCAAAAGTCATATCAGATCAACTCAAGGTCTTTCTCCATTTTTAATAGAGTCAGAAGCAAGTTGTTTGCCAAGGAAGGAAGAAAGAGAACAAGAACGAGTAAGAGGTGAAATAATGTCTTGTAAAGTCTTTATTCGACCAGACAGGAGGCAAAGCTGTAAGACAAGAGCTAAACTAACCATCAGGTGTGTGCTTGCCACGCCGCTGTAGGACATAAAGCGTCCTCTCTGCAGGACCGCGTTGAATCCTGCCTGCTGCACAGCGCTGCCGCACTCCAGCAAACCCCCCCCCTCCTAATCCCTCAGACCTGAATTAATGGACTGGCATTAACGTAAAAGCTTCGTCCATTAGCCTTTGAAGCACCATTTACAAAAGGAAAAAACAAGATCCTTAAATATTTGTAGTTTCCCCTAAATTTAATATATGACAAGCTTTAAAGAAAATGTGTGACTGATTTTATATTATACTGTTTCTTTTTTTGTTTTTAAGGCCATTTTTAAGGCTAGTTCAGTGGCAGGATGACAGAAAATGGGGGGGGGGGGGGGGCATGCAAGACTTTCTCAAGTGTTTGAAAATTGTGAAAAATACACCTCACAATTTCTCAAAGCCAAAGTTTAAATATTCAATTATAATCATCAATTTAGTATTATAGAAGAAAACCAGAAATGTCTTATTTGAGAAGCTGAAACCTATGAATTCTTTAAACTTAATAAATTCTTAATCCCTCAAATCTTTGCTTCTTATTCTTAATAAAAGACCTAAAACACTTGAGCACTTTCTAGTTGTTGATTGTACTTTCTTACTGTTTATAGTATTTCTTGTGCACTTCCAGTTTTTGGATTGATTGTCTTAACTCATTTGTAAAATAAAAGCATCTGCAGAATGACAAAATGTAAATGTAAAAATGTAATTTTCAACTAAAACAATGAATCAACTTTGTGTTCAGCTTCACATGCTTCAAAGTTCTTCAGTCAAACGTCAAACCAGCCACATTTATTTGCTTTATTTGGACCTAAACTGACACTTTTTCAACAGTTGAGTCGACCTTGGCATGAAATTCACTTCAAAACATATCTGACGTGCTCGTATCCTGCAGTCTGTGTCGTGTAGTTTATTTCTCTATTCCTCTATTTTTAACAATCCCGCTGCTGCTCCGGCAAATTAGATCTGGAGAGGAAAGCTTTGCTTTCGCTACGAGGCGGAACAGTGAGAGCACGTAAGGACAGTGACTACAGGAGATGTTATAAATAAATAAATGTTTACATGCATCCTCAGCTCAGGATGTAGCATGCAAGGAAACACTGTCAGTGGGTTGTTGCAAGTGTGTTTCAAGTTCAAGCCCACCGCAGCTCTCTGAAGGAGCTCTTCATCTTCAACAATCAATATCTTTCCTCGTCCATTTCTAACTTCATTGCAGGTTAGCTGAAGCTAATCAGATAGCTTTCAACTTGTTGTCAAATTTAGTGTTGCATAGCAACAAGGGGTGATGTAACACTCCTCGTGTGTGTTAATTTCCCGCTCTTGGTGATAGCAGCGAAGCTCACAGCTGTGCTTTGCATCTGATCAGCAGAACAAAGCGTCCTTTAAACTTTCTCACCTCGGGTTTATATCCACAGCCTGGAAAACATCACTCTCACTTCACTTCACTTTAATAAACTGGCAGCGTTGCCGAGTTATCTGCGAGGAGGATTGTTCACCTCTCTGTGTGCTGGTGATGAAGATGTAGCTGATGCTCATTCGCTGTGATGAAATCCTAAATGATTTGACCCCGCTGCCAGCCTCTTCCTATGATTTACATCACGCGCCCTGGAAGTGAGCTCATGGTATCAGCGCAAAATCTGCACAGTGAGCACAGTGGGACAGCGGCTGGCCATCATAAATTCCCTCTTAAAACAGCTGCCCATTGATCTTACGATCGCGCCGCACTCTTATTTAAATCAACTGGATTCCCAACCGCCATTAATAAGAGTGGGAACACTTAAGGACAGATCTGAGGAGGGGGGCTCACAAATCAAAGGCAGTCGATGCAGCTGTTTCACCAGATTATAACGATTACTGTATGAGCAGTGAGCCACACACTGAGACAGAGGAGAGGAGAGATGATGGAGAGAGCTGCAAGAACACAGGAGAGAGAGAGATATATATATATATAGAGAGGGAGGATGATAACTATTTACTGAGAGTTATTCATCTGTTATAGCTGCTGTTGTATGTTCACACTTTGGTCATATTGTCTCACAACCTCATGGAGCTGACAGGATTAGTCAATTAATCAATTAGCTGATATACAGAAAAGTAATGAGCAATGATTCTGATGATCTAATAGTCGGTTCAGTCTTTTTTTGGGGGGCAAAAATGACAAATATTCAGTGTTTGCAGCATCTTAAATGTGAGATTTTGAAGCTTTCCTGTCATACATGACTGCTGATTGGAGATAACAGGGTATTTGAAGATGTCTCTTTAAGGTTTAAGACATTTTAACAGGCACTTTTCTTTATTTTCTGACATTTTATAGACACGACAACGAACTAATTAATCATTTTGGGTCATTTTTATAAGATGAAATGCTAAATTTCTCTAGTTCCAGCTTCTTAAATGTGAATATGTTCTGGTTTCATTCATCCTAAATGATAATAAACTGTTAGTCAGGATATTTAAGGAGCACTTTGGGCTTTGGGAAGCAGTCTTTGACATTTGAGGAAGGAAGGAAGGAAGGGAGGAAGGAAGAAGGAAGGAAAGGAGGGAAGAAAGGAGGGAGGGAGGACGGAAGGAAAGGAGGAAGGAAGAAGGAAGGAAAGGAGGGAGGAAAGAAGGAACAGTCAAAACAGACGGGTCAATTTGACCCGGGAGGACGACAGGAAGGTTAAACATCAAACAAAGCTGCACACTGTCGGCTTTAAGTTTAATATTTAAAAACGTAAAGAATTAAAGTTCAGAGAGTTGTTAATGTTCTCATATTGTAAAACATCATCGATACTTTAACTTGCTGAAGGTCTTTCCTGTTGCCAGTAAGTTTTAAAGCGAGCTGGTTTCTGCTGTAAAAGTGATGACTAATAAGAGTCCTGATGGCTCACAGGTCACGGACCCTGTCAAAATGTTCTTTAGCGAGATGCCGAACCACCTGTTTACCCCCCCTTGCCCCCCACTGCCCCCCTCCCCCTCCTTTACCCCCATCACTACCCTGAGAAAGTCACTTTGAATAAGGTGTCAATGAAAATGTAATGTAAATGTAAATGAAGACAGTGAAAAAGATGCTGAGAGTCAAAGAGGACGAAACACATAAAGAGAAGAGAGCATGCTGGGTAATGCGGTCAAATAGTAAGTCATCACTGTGTTTATGACTCTTAGATAAAGTTCAGCGGAGAAACTTGTGAAAATATGCTAAAATCTCTCTGTTATACTACCAGCTGTAATAAAAGGGAAGGTACGGTATTGTGATATTTACTTTAAATTAAATCCCTTTCATATTTAACATTATCATGAAGGTGCAATAATAGTCCAAATATGCAGAATATACTCATATTGCAACATAAAGTACAATATCTGCATGTAAATCTACCATATTATTACATTTATATCAATATTTCAATAAACATTTGACATCATACTTTGATTTTTTGACCCATTTTTACATTTAAGAGCACTAAAGACACACTAAACACAATTCTTAAAGCCTGAAATTGGCTTATATTATATTAAAAATTGGAAATATTTCAACTATTTTGAAGTTTTGTGGAGCTAATATGCAAAATTTGACATATATTTATGCCACAAATTAAAAAATAACTTCACATTTAATAGCATTAATGTCATGTCATTTGTTACAGCTGTCAGTTTCACCTGTTTTAAGTAACATAGGATAATAATATAGTGTGATTGTGATGTTAGTATAGCATAATTAATCACTTGTTTATTAATGACTGATTTATGAATGAAAAGTAGATTTGTGCTTCAGACGTTTAGTAGTGTGAGGGTTAAGAGTGTGTATGTTAGTATATATACAGTCAGTGTGAATATCAGGCTCGCGTTGGGCCTCGACTCTGCTCGCTCAGTGTTGAGATGAGCGGGACTAACAGGCCTGTAAGTGCACGCTGACTCACTCCTGTGTTTTTTACAGGGTGTTGGGGGTCCTGATCGCCCGCACAGCCTGTTAAATGAACTTCAGTGATGCTCTCAGCACACACACACACACACACACATACACACACACACACACACGCACACACACACACACACACACACACACACACACACACACACACACACATGCACACACACATACATGCACTCTCTCTACTAAAATATGCTGTGTATCCAGCCACCCGCCTACTCTTCCCTTCACCATCTCACACCAGCACATCACACTGGCATGAAAATCACCACATGCTTGTATGCTATTTATGAAGATAATCTATCTGCTTTGTTCTTGTGTGTGTACATTAGTTATCCACCTCAGACTCAGACATGGTGAATATAATAATATAATGCTGCTGCTTGATTGATTACTTATCATCCTCTAAGGGGGGGGGGGGGGGGAGTCCCATCACAACTGTTTCCAATGCAGACAGTAGAAACCCTTGAGCTACAGGTCCAGATCTTTCTCCAGTGCCCCCCCCCCACCACCCCTCCCACAGAGACCAGCTGGCACTGAGTGTAATCCTACTGGGAACTCTGAGTGTTAAGTCTCAAATAAACAAAGAACTGCCAACTACCAACAAGTAGACCAGAGAGAGAGAGAGAGAGATGCCTGACATGTCATACCCACTAATATGTGAAACAATTAGTCAGCGACTCAGTGTGTATGTTTAGCTATCTTAGTGGGGACATTTATTGATATAATGCATTTCCTAGCCCCTTATCCTAACATTACCCATCACGACTCAAGGCCTGACCTCAACACTGACCCTAAACTGAACCTAAACCCAGTTCTGACCTCAAAAACAAGTCCGAAGTCTTAAAAATGCTCAAAAGGGTGTTTCAGAAAGTCCTCACTTGCCTAAAATATGCTCACTTCCAAGGTACACACACACACACACACACACACACACACACACACACACACACACACACTCATAAATGCATGGACCCCTGCTGTTTGCCATCAGATCAAAGAAAGCAAATAACAGATCCATGGACTCCAAAGTGTAGATTTTTCTAAGGGCAATTAATATATTATAATTTATGTAATATATATATCATTTTAAAATGTGTGTGTATCACAATATGAGTTGTTATGTGCTTTAATTATACTTTTATTCACTGACTTTAAGTGTACCACTAACACAGTCTCGTCATCTCTGATAACACAAATATAATGTTTTTGGGTTTCTTTTCATCTTTATTAAAAAAGGGAAGATGCATTAATCTCACAATGAGAAGAGATGGTTAGTTTAGTACAGGGGTGTCAAACATGCGGCCCGTGGGCCAGAACCGGCCCGTTGAGGGGTGCAATACGGCCCAGTTTCCTTCCTGTGGTCTTTTCCTTCCTTCCATCTGTCCTTCCTACCTTCCTTTTTTCCTTTCTTTGTTCCTTCCTTCCTTCCGTCTGTCTGTCTGTCCTTCCTCCCTTTCTTCCTTCTATCCTTCCTTCCTTCTTTCCTTCCTTCCACTTTTCCTTCCTCCCTTTCTTCCTTCTGTCCTTCCTTCTTTCCGTCCTTCCTTCCTTCCTTCTGTCCTTCCTTCTTTCTGTCCTTCCTCCCTTTCTTTTTTCCTTACTTCGTTCCTTCCTTCCACTTGTCCTTCCTACCTTTCTTCCCTCCTTCCTTCCATCTGTCTTTCCTTTCTTCCTTCCTTCCTTCCTTCCTTCTTTTTAATAATCCGGCCCACATGAGATCTAATTGGTCTGTATGTGACCCTTGAATGAAAATGAGTTTGACTCCTCTGGTTTAGTATCTTTCTGCTTGTTTCAATCTAACAATCCTAAAGCTGAAATCCAAAAGGCAAAAATTAGAAACTGTGCATTTGCTAGAAGACGTAAAACCTGCCTGTCCATAGAAATAAAGGAAGTGAGTCTTTGGCCACAGACCTCAGCTAACCCTGTGATTGGTCAGGATGCATCTTCTGGGCGAGCAGATCAAATATTTTAATGCTTAGTGTAACTATTTCTTGGTAGTTTAATAAATAAGTTGATTCATCGTTGTTGTATTTGTTCTTTTATAGCAGAGTTCATGACTTTCAGGTAGAAGACTAACTTCATTAATGAATTAATTATCAATGAATTAATCAATTAAGGTGACGCCTCTATTAACTTTACTATTATTAATTAGCAAGTGTAGTAATACTCGCTATACGTACAACTGGAAGTCAACGGCTGTGAAAATGTGTTAACATGTTGGTTGATTTACGGTTGACCTTGCAGATTTTCATCTAGATGCCTACACACACACACACACACACACACACACACACACACACACACACACACACACACACACACACACACACACACACAGCCAGGCTTCTGCCAACAGTGTATCAGGTTAAACCAGGGGTGTCAAACATGCGGCCCGTGGGCCAGAACCAGCCCGCCAAGGCGTCCAATCCGGCCCACTTTCCTTCCTGTCTTCTTTTCTTTCCTTCCCTCCTGTCATCTGTCCTTCTTTCCTTCCTCCCTTTCTTACTTATTTCCTTCTTTGTTTCCTTCACTCCGTCCTTCCTTCCTTCCATCTTTCCTTCATCTTCTTTTCCTTTCTTCCTTTCCTTCCTTATCCCTTTTCTGTCCTTCCTTCCTTGTATTCTTTTCCTTTCTTACTTCTTTCCGTCTTTGTTTCCTTCCCTCCATCCTTCCTTCCTTCCTACCATCTTTTCTTCATCTTCTTTTCCTTCCTTCCTTCCTTCCTTTTGTCTTTCCTTCCCTCCTTCCTTACCTTCCTAATCCCTTTTCTTTCTTTCCTTCCTTCCTTCCTTCCTTCCTTCCTTCCCTCCTTCCTTACCTTCCTAATCCCTTTTCTTTCTTTCTTTCCTTCTTTCCTTCCTTCCTTCCTCCATCCCTCCTTCCTTCCTTCCTTCCTTCCTTCTGTCCATGCGTCTGTCCATCCATCCTTCCATCTTTTTATTAGTCCGGCCCACATGAGATCAAATTTGGCTGTATGTGGCCCTTAAACGAAAATGAGTTCGACCCCCCCGGGTTAAACCCATAGAGCCAAACTCACTCCTGAATATCAGCGCTCGCCGTTATGATGATATTATTGGATAACACAACAAGAATTTAACTGACTCATTTATTTTAAAAAAAACAACAGGGGCAAGAAAAGCTCAGAAAGCTGCTCCCTGATGTAGGAATGATGTGTGTTTAGAGGAGATAGATGCTCTGCGGCTCATCCATCCATCCATCCGTCCTGAATATTAGAGCCATAATCATATTCTCTGCGAGGGGGAGTGAGAGATACTTTTTTACAGTTGGCTACGTTTACAGTGATTATGACTCACTCCATGTTCATATGTCAGTCTTTTTTTCTTTTGCAGTGAAAACAGGATGTTTTGTATCCCATTTCTCGCTAATAACACATGGAACGATAAGTCATCGCCGTCACCCAGAAAAAGGCTCGAAAAAAAGGAGAGAGGAGAGAGATCTCATCGCTCGTCGAGCCGCCGACTCCTCGAGAGATGGAGAGCCGACTCATGGGTGGAGGAAGGACACAAGAGCAAATCTTAATCCTTAATATTAAATAAATTTAACACATCTTACCATCTTTACCATCTTTACCATCTTTACTATCTTCTCTTACAAACTGCTGTCATCGAGGCCTCTGACATCACTTTCCTTAACCTTCGTGTCATCCTCCCGGGTCAAATTGACCTCATCTGTTTTGACTCTTCCTTCCTCCCTTCCTTCTTTCCTCCCTTCCTCTTTTCCTTTCTCCCTCCCTCCTTCTCTCTTTCCTTCCTTCCTTCCTCCATCCCCCTTTCTTCCTTCCTTTTCTTTCCTCCCTCCCTCCTTCTCTTTCTTTCCTCCCCCCTACCTTTCTCCTCTCCTTCTTTCCTCCCTTCCTTTCCAAGTCGTCCAAATGAAACAACCAAACACATCTGGATTAATCGGCAGGATGACATCATCATTTGTCTGTGCCCTTTTCTAAAACGTCACCGTAACGACGCTGTGATTAAGGTCTGTTTAGGTTTAGAGAAAGGTGATGGTTAGTGTTAAAAAGAGAGAAATGTGGCGTTAAAGTTTAAGTTACCATTTTCTTAAAGTTAGGAGGTCTTTGTTGCTATGGTTACAATACTGGGGTTAAGGTTAGGGGATGTGGGGAAAGTCCACTGTTGGGTTAATGCCTCTGTCCACTGCTCCTCTTCTGAATGAGGATATCAGTCAACATACAGTATAAATACATCTCAACGGCACTAACTGACATTATGATCTATGGTGTGTATTGTATCTTCAGGCGTATCGTTTAAAGTCCACACTGGAAACATTTAAGTCAGTCACTCTTCTCTTCAGCCCCCATTTCATTTTTTTTTACCTTGAGCTCGTAAAGGACGACCCTGTGAGTTTTTTTCTTTGGGTCTCTGCTCTCTTTGCTTTCACCCGGTCGCTGATATCACTTTCCTCACAGCATATGATATTAATCTTAACACCCCCTCACCCCTTATCCCTCACCCTCCCTCCCCAACTCCCCATCCCCATCCCCCTCCTCCCTATCTCTCTCCTCTCTCTCCATTTTGTATAATGCCCTCATCACCTTTTCTCTTTTTTTTGCCTTCTCAAAAGCGTCTGGTAAAAGATCACTCCCACCACCACTGTGCCTGTATGTACACTGTGCGTGTGTGTGTGTGTGTGTGTGTGTGTGTGTGTGTGTGTGTGTGTGTGTGTGTGTGTGTGTGTGTGTGTGTGTGAGGCCCTTCCTCAGGCAAACAAAGTACTTGTCGTTTTGAGTGGAGTGAGAACTGGCAGATGGGGAACATACACCCTTTTTTAACACGAGCTTAAGGTCTAGTTGTGGACATTTTTCAGTGCATTGTTTTTTGCACACTTGACTTTTGTAATAATTTACAAATTTTAATCCTTTTAATCTTTCTTTTGTTTTGTTTTTTTTAAGCATTTGAGAACCGCTGCCAAATGACCTTTCCCTCTAATCCTATCCTGGGCAAGACCAAACATTAAAACCTCAAACAACCTCAGAATATTGCAGAAATGTGCAATAAACAAATGTTGGCTGCTCATCGCATCCTCAAAACTACTAATAAAGTTAAACACATCATAAGAATTTAAATAAAACGACCAGTGTGACCCTTCCTCCCTCCTTTCTCCCTCCCTCCCTCCTTCCTTCATTCCTCCCTCCCTCCTTCCTTCCTCCTTTCTTTCCCTCCTTCCTCCGTCCTTCCTTACTTCCTTCCTTCCTTCCTTCCTTCCTTCCTTCCTCCATCCCTCCTTCCTACCTTCCTTCCTTCCTCCATCCTTCCTTTCCTCCCTTCCTTCAATCAACCTTATATAAATGTTAAAGCTGTAATGATTATTGAGTGAGTCAACAAATCTCATTTGCGGAGCCAAACTAACAATGAATTGATCTACTTACAGGTATTATGTTATGTCCTTTCCTTCCTTCCTCTCTCCCTCCCTCCCTCCTTTCCTTCCTTCTTCCTCCCTTCCTTCCTCTTTTCCTACCTTCTTCCTCCCTTCCTTCCTTGACTCGAGGACAACAGGAGGGTTAAAGCTTTTCTGGGTCATACATGATAGCAAATTGAATTTCTTTGGATTTTTGACTGCTACTTGGACAAAACAAGACAAAAATGGACATTATAACAAACATTATTTATATATATTTTATATTTTTTAGTACTGTTTGTCTCTATACATTAAGTGAGACATGTATCTGTGACGCATTTCGCTCCGCCAAAATCACCTCATACTTTTTTTTTTTTGTCAAAAAATGATTTAAACTGAGGTTTCACTCAATTTAAATAATTCCATCAGCGTCCTCCTTGTTCCTGAAAACTGCAGACCTCAGCAACACTTGAGCAGTTTAGTAGATAAGGCTACCGAGGAGAGATAACAAAGTCTTTGCAGAAAGACAAACTCAGAGCAGCGATTTCCAATAAAGGTGAAGTGAGGTAAATGCAGTTATGTTCGGGTAGTGATGAATATGACGGCGGGAGCACGGGCAGCTGAGGGGGGAGAAATAAGCCTGGGAGAGTGACTAATGTTGGTTTACTGTAAACACAATATCTCATGCCAACATTACAAATCTTGTACCGTCTTGGACACTATTGGATGTCTCTCAAGTGGAAACATAACTCAGTTTACAAATTCACATGATTCCTATGGCTTTGGACAGGCTGATCAATATTTGTGATCGTGAACCTCTCTCTCTCTCCGTCTGTCCGAGCCAAAGAGTCTGATGTCATCAAAATGTGCAGCCGGTACAGCCGCTCCATCGACATGAGGCAACGGCACGCTGACTTTGTGGACTCATCCGAAGGATATTTGAGCCCCCCACCCCACCCTACCCCCCCACACACACATTAAAGCCGAGCGCCGTTTTAAAAGCAGAGATAACGGTTAGGAATCAGAAAACGCACGCTCACACACTGTCAAAGTCACCTTTCCCATCTCTGCCAATTACAGTAAGTTCTCTGAGGTGCAATACTGTAGCTCAGCCCGACATCACACATCAGCAGGAGAGACAAATTCCAGCACTGTGAGACAGCTGCTTTGTGCCCAGGATTACAAATTGAATTGTCTGAGGCAGTGTAATATATCTGAACACTAAAATGCAGAGTTATTCACTTTTACTTTATGAAGTCTCAACCCTCATTTTTAAACTATAACAAATGCTGTGTCCTAAAATGGAGCTAAAGTGCTTTGGAAAAACAAAAATCAGCAGTGACTGCTCAGCGTGAACCGAGACTCTTCATCACAGGAAAGACAGGAAAGATATTTCTCCTTCCTCCTGAAAAAAACATCTCAGGTGTCTTTTAACTGTGTTGGACCAAAGACACTGAACATATCCTCCATACTAGACCTGATTAGTTTCACCTAAACAGGCCTGAGCTGCAGGATTGGATCATGAATACATAAATTAAGTTTTGGTTAGACTGTCTTTGGTATATGATTGGCTCTGGTGCACAAATGCAAAGTCGCTCAACCTTGATTGAAATTAAGTTATTATAACTAAAGTTCAGGAGCAATACCTCCACCTTGCTGTCCCATACTAATCCAAATCACCTGTATCACCTGCATGTATCTATATGGGTGTGTCTAACCCCGGTTTTCCACTACACAGTTCCAGCACGACTCGGCTCGACTCGACTCGACACGGTTCCAGGAACGACCTTTTCCATTACGAAAAAGGTATCTACTCAACGTGGGTGGGGTCGTCATAGCAACGGCTCCGCGAAACTGCTGTGACTTTGTTTTATACGCGACACAAACACATAAACAATGGAGGACATGGAGGCGATGGTGTACTTGCTGCTGTATGTGGCTTTCTGTCACACACAAAGCAACAAAATTGAGCCGTACGGCTGTAACATTGTTGCCGGTATTTAAAAATGGCGGGTTTGATTCTTGTGTGGGACGGCTCATGACTCTTCCAGCGACAACTCTTCTGACCAATCAGCGGCCGGCAGTCTGTTGACGTCACATTTAGTATTGGCTCGGCTCGCTTGGAACCTCAGCAGAGCAGGTACTAAAAAAGTAGCAGGTACCAGGTACTGTCCCTAGTGGACACGCAAAAAAACCTGAGTCAAGTCGAGTCGTGCTGGAACTGTGTAGTGGAAAAGCGCCATATGTCACCAGTTCTCACGACCCTCCCCTCCAAACCCAAAACTCTTCCTCTCTCTCCTTTTAGCCCGACTTTGCATGTTTTCCTCATGTCCGCATGGATTTTGGCCAGGTACTCCAGTTTCCTCCCACCATCAAAGACATGCTTATTAGCTTTGAAGCATCCATCTCAGTAATTCTTCTTCTCTCTCTCTCTCTTTCTATTTCGTAATAGGAACCACGGGGGATGATGAAGCTGCAAGCTCATCGAGATGTGCCCCCATCCAATCGACCCTTTTCATCCCCCCTCCTCTACCCCAATCATCCCACCACAATTGACCCTAAACCAATTCACCCTGAATCTTTTCTCTGTTCTTTCAAATACCGCACAAATGACGAAGTCTCTGTGTGGATCTACAGACCAATAAATGACTAAAAGTTCTTCACAGTCTTTGGAGTGCTGGTATCTTACTAACACTCAACATTATGTGCATTTTAATGGACAGCTGATGATTAGAAATGAGTATTTCAACCAGTTCAGTTCAATTTACTGTCATGTATAACGTAGGAAAGCTCATTTATGAAGCTGCAAAAACTGAATATTTAATAAGTTTTGCTCAAAGAATGGCTGAAAAGATGATTCGATTCTAAAAATGGTTGCATATGAAATTGTAATAGATTAATTGACTCAGATGAAGATTGACTTGTTTACAGCAGTTGGCTCTTCTTTAAGCATCAGCACAACAAAGCAGGAGCAAAAAAAAAAAAGTGAAGAAAGATGTTTAACAAAGCAGCAGATAGGTGTGAACTTTTACTGTTACACTTGGTAACCACATCGATTCAAAGTTTACTGGTGTCAGAGCTCCTGCAGGTGTCCCTTTAACCTGAACACACCACTTCACAGCTCTGTCGCTTTACTTCTAACTCACCTAATGCAGCGTTTCAAGACTTTCTTCTTATAGTCAGGATGTGTGTGTGTGTGTGTGTGTGTGTGTGGTCCTAAAATCCCCAAATTCTTAACGTCTGAAGACATAACCCCCCCCCCCCCCCCCCCCCCCGCCTTCCCTTTCCCCAGCCTCCAACCACCACCACCACCACCGCCATCTCCTCTCTTGAACTGCCCAAGGCAGAATGATTAATTTGTGGCTATTGATTTCGCTTCCTGAGCTGAAACTATGTGAGGGAGCGAGAGAGAGAGAGAGAGAGAGAGAGAGAGAGAGAGAGAGAGAGAGAGAGAGTGAGAGAGAGAGAGAGAGAGAGAGAGAGAGAGAGAGAGAGAGAGAGAGAGAGAGAGAGAGAGAGAGAGAGAAGGAGGGAGGGATGGATGGAGGAGGAGGGTGAGGTAGCGTGAGAGAGGGTCAGAGAAGCATAGGGGTGAGGGGGAGAGACTTGGAGAAAGGAGAAAGCGAGGGGAGGGATACATCCAGTATTCAGTGTAGTGCCTCTCTGCAGTTCTTTTTTTTCTAATCTTTAATGTAGGAAGAAAAAGCCAATGGTTGCAGTCTGGATGCGTCAAACCACCTCCCCTCTCTCTCTTTCTCTCTCTCTCTCTCTCTCTCTCTCTCTCTCTTTCCCTCTCTCTCTCTCTCTCTCTCTCTCTTTCTCTCTCTCTCTCTCTCTCTTTCCCTCTCTCTCTCTCTTTCTCGGTGGCGATTGGCAATTCACTGAGTGTCCACATGTCATCTCTTGCCCTGCTGCAGCGGCGAGCAGCGCGGCATGCTGGGAGGAGGAAGGTAGAAAAAAATTAAAGGGGGGGGTGAGGGGGGTGGGGGGGTTTAAGGGAAGGCCGGCAGGCAGGCAAGATGGCTAGATGGATGGGGAGGCATGTATTCATCCATTTCCCTGTTTCATTACATCTATGTAAATACTGCTGGGTGTGTGTGTGTGTGTGTGTGTTCATGTGTGTTTGTTTGTGTTTATGCTTAAAACCCACCCTTATACCCCCCCTCCTCCTTCTCCTCTGCCTTCTCCTCCTCTCTTCCCTCTCTCCTCTCACAACCTGTTATAAGACAAACGCCGTCTTGCACACACAGTTTTCTCCCCGCCGATTCTTCACTGCCTCTTTTCATTCCTCTTCCCATCCTTCGCTTCGGTTAAATCCCCATGCAGCTGCTACGGAAATTTAATATTGTGGCCTCCAAAAAAAAAAAAAAAAAAGAAAAAAAGAAAAAAAGAAAGAAGAAGGGTAAGGGGGTCGGGTTAGAGGAGATGACAGTCTGTGTGATCGGCACTTAATTCTATTGGGTAATCATTTTAATTAAGCCTCTATGTGGTTAGCGTTTGCAGTGACGAGCCTGTCTCTTTGCGTACTACAAGCACATTTTTGACAGATGACGTTCGGAGAAGAGTGTGACCTACATTTCTCTCTCTTTCTGTCACACACACACACACACACACACACACACACACACACACACACACACACACACACACACACACACACACACATATATATACAGAGCTCCACTGACTCCATATAGTTAATGAGAGGAATGAAATATGTAGCAGTGATCAGCAAAATGTCCATTTTGTCTTGGTGACCTTTCAAGGGTACGTATACAGCAGTGGTGGAAATTAATACACACGCAGCCTCACGGGTGAATCAAAGGAGCGTAACAAAGAAAAAAGAAAAAAAAAACAGAGTGGAGGAATTTCAGTTTTTCTTTCATATGCCAAAAAAAAAAAAAGGAGTGCACACAAACAAAGCCACTCCTGGTGTTTATTCTTGCTTGATTTTTACAAAGCTCGACAGCCGAGTTACCTCTAACAGCACAGCCAACGTTACAGAAGACAATCAAAAGAACAAGATAATGACCAATTATTCTGTTACTACATTCGCTGAAAGTCTACCCATAAAACGAGACTTTCTGACAGCTGCGGTGTTTCATCATCACACCTGAGCCGTACGATGAAAGCTGTACAAAGCCACCAAACACACTCACAGGTACAGATTCTTCCACAGCCGAGCAAAGTTGTGAGCGATACGTCTGAAATTTGTGTTATTACAAGTTTAACAAGTCACAGACTGGGTGTTGTAAATTTGGTGAAAGTGAGGTAAATGTGCAAAATTTGATTTATTCGCCAAGTAGCAAGTACAAGGGATTCAATGTAGTCCAGATGTTAACAGAAAAAGTGATAAACATGAACATTTAAATGATAAAATATGAATGCAAACTGGGTAAAAAGGAGATTTATGAAGGTTTTGTGTAGCAGGGTTGGATTATGTGCAAGAATACTGACATGATAAAGACTAAACAACTATGTATATGTAAAGAAAAGCAGAATATGAATAGAAGTATAAATACAGATGTGGATCTTAACATAGATTTAAGTGTATGTGTTTGAGTTTTTACTGGATATATATGTAAATGTGACAGTTGAGTATGAGTTTAACTGTAACTTGGGATCAGTCGGTCTTTTTAATATATATATTTTGACTTATCGTAGCAGGAAAAGATCAGGACTGTGTTGCACCAGCTGTTTGTGAATCCATCATCAGTTTGTGTGTAAAATCCTTTCTACAGTAAGTTCTTAATAACTACTAACTAGTTTCAAATAAGTGATTTACTGAATCAGATTCCAC
This sequence comes from Scomber japonicus, assembly GCF_027409825.1. Classification (NCBI taxonomy): domain Eukaryota; kingdom Metazoa; phylum Chordata; class Actinopteri; order Scombriformes; family Scombridae; genus Scomber; species Scomber japonicus. The sequence goes on from NC_070595.1 coordinate 25,526,557, forward strand.
AAAGCAAGAGAAATATGTGTGTTATTTAGTCATTTACTGGCATAAAGGTTTGTAATTTGAGGTATATTGTGTTTCTTTCTATGAAATGTTATAATAATAATAATAATACATTTTATTTGATGACGCCTTTCAAGTCACCCAAGGTCACCTTACAAAGAATAACACAGAATAAAACAACAAACATTATTAAAACCAGACATCAAACTAAAAAAAAAGAACAAAAAGAAAAAAAAAAAAAATAATAAGTGTAGTGCACAGTGTTAAAGTGAGTATGACAGTTTGAACAGGTGTGTTTTGAGTTTAGATTTGAATTAAAGTATCAGCTCAAATATGTCGACTATATTCAACATTTTGTCTTTTAAATCTTAGTTTCTGGTTTTCATCAGCTGAATGATTTACTTTTGAATTATTGACCAAACTGTGTTTTACTGACACTGAAAACTAAGTATTAAAAATTGTCAGTGAATGCTTTATTAAGTTGAGTATGAGTTTAACTGTAACTTGGGATCAGTCGGTATTTTTAATGTATATATTTTGACTTATCGTAGCAGGAAAAGATCAGGACTGTGTTGCACCAGCTGTTTGTGAATGTGTGTAAATCATCAGTTCTTAGTAACTACAAAATAGTTTGAAAAAGTGATTTACTAAATCAGATTCCACAAAACAAGAGAAATATGTGTGTTATTTAGTCATAAAGTGGCCTAAAGTTTTATAATTTGAGGTATATTGTGTTTCCTTCTATGAATGTAAAGTATCAGCTCAGATATGTCGACCATATTCTAAATTTTGTCTTTTAAATCTTCAGTTTCTGGTTTTCATCAGCTGGTTCGTTAATGATTTACTTTTGAATTATTGACCAAACTGGGTTTTACTGACCCTGAAAACTAAGTATTAAAAGTTGTCAGTGAATGCTTTATTAAGTCATTATTCTTATTTTATTTTTGGGACATGTATTCATTACTTTATTTCAGCAAACATTGTGACTGTTGGTGCTAAAAACACCCTAAACACTGAAGTTTGACCTTTTTTTAGAGAAAGTGTCACACTCAGCACTCTAAAGTACTAAAAAGTGACATATTGGGACTGATACACCAACATGCCCTCAACATGTGACCTGCATTTCACAGTCTGTGCTCATTTCACCAAAATATAACGAGACCGTGCTGCTAATTCTCAACATTTTATCGTTTTAATTTGACTCAAATCGGCATTGCACCATGTAGGGCAAAGATGATTAGATTTGGTTGAAGTGATCAATGCAGACATGTGGTTTGGGAATTGAAGCCATGGGTGTGAACCCCTGTAGGCAGTTATATTCAGTTTATTTCAGTTCCCAGACGAGCAGCCTTCAATACTACAACGTTGCGCTCTGACTCTTTGTCTGCCGGTGGCTGCGCTGCCCCCGGAGCGAGTGGTATGAGGAACACTGTGGGTAAATAAAAGATTCATTTTCACAAGTTGTTCATGCAGTCATCCGAAAGACAGGCGCAGCCCTCACCGTGGTGATGTAACGGCATGACACATTAAAGACACACACACACACACACACACACACACACACACACACATACACACAATACAAGCTGATTACAAACACACACACACACACAACTAAGAGAAAAAGGGCAACAGCAACACCAAACTGCAGCTACTACCACTTCAAGCTGGAGCCAATGTGGAAGCATCTTATACCGCTCACTCCCATTTAAGTCAACGTCTCTCTAGAAACACTCAGACACACAAGTTAAGTTTTATTGAGTCATTACGGTCTAAATCTCTTAATTGAGGCCCTCTAATAAGTTTACCGGTGGTCATTTTGGAAATGATTGTGCTCCATTAATAAGATTTAAAGATTTATAGCAGCTTTGACGTCTCTAGTGAGGCCATTGATTGACAGCTGTGATTGACAGTTGGCTCACCTGCTATGTAATTATGTTTTACGGTGCGACAATGCTGTGAAACCCCCCCCCCCCCCCCACTTACTGTTAGGGAAAGATCATGGTTTGGGTTACAATGATCACTTGATACCCGATGTGGGTTAAAGTTACTTAGGTAACGTTCATTGTCATGGCAACAGTAAACACCACAACAATGCTGCTCCTGGTCCAGTTTTAGCCATTCACCTCCTCCTAATCGGGCAATTTGTCACCTCTCTTCTCCAGATCATTCTTACTATGGCTGAAAGATGGCGTCCCTCACTCAAATGTTAACTATAGATCGTTTTTGGTAACTAAATGTTCAATCTATGCTCATTTTGCTTGTGAGGACGGGCAGTCTGTCAGTAATCCTGCTCAAACAGCGATCCCCCAAAGTGTAAAAGTAACAGGGATACATTCATCTTTACATGCAGTCTTGATACTTGATGATAGGTAATGTTAATTGTCATGGCAACAGTAAACACCACAACAATGCTGCTCCTGGTCCTGCTGCTAAGTCCAGTTTTGGCCATCCACCTCCTCCTAATCGGGAAATTTGTCAAACTATGGCTGAAAGGTGGTGTCCATCAGTCAAATGTAACTATAGATCATTTTTATGGAAACTAAATGTTCAACCTACATTGTCGTTTGAGGACAGCAAGCACGCCGACCCCCAAAGTGTAAAAGTAACAGGGATTCATAAATGTAATAAAACACTACTTATTATTCAAAAAAGTCACATATTACTGCAGCACAGCTCAATACATTCATCTCTATATGCAGTCTAAGTGTCAAACTCACTTAAATCAAAACTGCTGAGAGGAAAAAAAACATGCATGTGCAGTTCACGTCTGCATGACATCTGCACTCATTTCCAGGTGAAGTGTGTTTGTACATGTGTGAGTGTGTGTGTGTGTGTGTGTGTGTGTGTGTGTGTGTGTGAGTGTGCGTGCCTTTTTCTCACCCAGCGCTGCCTGTGTGCATGCTGCTATGATCATGAGAGACTCCCTGTCCTGGAAAGCGATCTGAGAGAGCAAAGGGAAGCCACGCTGCTCCTCATTAAAAATTCATCCTGTTCCTTACTGCTCTCAGAAATACAGAGACATGAAGGTGAGCGCTCGCATACATGCCTGCACACACACACACACACACACACACACACACACACACACACACACACACACAAACACACACACAAACACACACAAACACACATACACAGGCCAGAAGAGAGGGGGAGGAAAGAAGCGGCATGCTCGACTGGAAATTACATCATCCTCCTCAGTGGACCTAGCAACACCTTATCCTCGCCTACATCAGGATGTAGCGATGATAACAGTGGCGACTTCATTTTGACAAATTCCCTGATTCACTCTGATCTGCAGATTAGCACGCCGTTGTCTTTTTATCCCGGCGAAAAATCAGCAGCATCGTCAGCAAGTTCGGCTTGACGCTTTGTCTAAGAGTCACAGTACGTACCTCCACAGACATGAATAATCGAGTGTCAGCCTTTCCCAGACACCAGGTTTACATAATTTCCTGTAGGAAGCCTATTAAATCGTCATCCTTCAGGTTGAGCATCCAACTCACTCTATCAAGCTGCTCCGGTTTGACATTTGAGTGAGTGAACAAACAGCATCTAAATAAATTAACGCTAGGTCACATTCAACGTTTGCTGACACAAAAATACAGTTTGTTTTTAAATAGTTTTTTTTTTAGTTCAAACGGAGCTATAACGCAGATTAACCTTGCCGATGAACTCGTCGCGACCTTTCCTTCTTTCTTTATGTGTGGTATTTCGGATTGAAGCGGTCTCATTTGACAGATAGTCTCATTACAACTGTTTGTTTTCCCAACAGCACCATTTGCTGTGACAGTGGGGTCTGCCAGCCCTGTCGACTGCACTCTGGAGTGCAGTAAACACGGCCATCTGAGCACATCACGCTGACAGACAGCTCTGACGTCCTCCGAGACAGACAGACAGACACACACAAAGGCCAGTTTGGTGCCTCAGAGGACGTACCACACCTCTGCAGACCAAAAAAAGGTGTGAATTATTATTTACTTATTTCACCAATATCATGTGAAAATATGCAAAAAGTGGATAAAAATGTCTGTAAAACTAAAATATAATGCATTTGTGGCCTAAACACCGAGCAGTTATTGTTTTTTAAATACTTGGAGATGGAAAGGTGTTTTTTCTCTCTTCACTTTGTACAGTATTTATCGTAGTATCTTATAACTGTGGTGATTAATGTCCTCATTCAACAACATGAGGATATAAATCTGAATAATAATCAGTTCAAATAGGTTTGCTAGTTTCATTTTCTTTAAAAAAAAAAGAATAAGACAACCTTTATATCTTCTTTATATCTGTTCTGTATATGTGTTGATAGCTGTTTGAATGTTTGCTAGTGAGGATGTTTCTTTGACATTTTTAATAATTCTTTAAAGGGGAAATTAGCTTTTTCTGGTTTCCTGTTATGTTTGTATTGTTTTAATGTTGTAAGTCTATATTAAGCATTGTTAACGGGCCAAAAGTGGAGAAGAACGTATGTAAAAATGCTTCCTGGAAGAATACTGAATGCTTTGTTTGCGTTGCTGCTTCTACTTCCTCCTCATGGTGATATGAGATCGATCACACATGCCAACAAATGGCCATCTGTTACGTTATTCTATGGTTTTTCGTGTTTTTCACTCTCATATTATGGTATTGAACATGTAAAAATGCATTTGAGAAGTTTCCATTTTGAGTGAATAAGGAGAAAAAGAAAAAACACACGAGGGCCTGAAAGAGACAGGAGTTAAAACGGCCTGTTTTCAGACAGAGGCTGAACTGAGGGGTTACATAAAGAGCCAGTATAAGATAAATGAGAAGGTTTTTTTGAACTGTAAATCATGCAAAGATATTCCAGTAGAGCCCCAGAAAATAAATATAGCCTGGACCTGGACCTGGAAATGTGCATCATACGCCCCCTTTAAAGAAAAAAAGGGTCACAGGTAAGAAGGAGCAAACTTGTCTTGTGCTACAGTAGAAAAAAATCAATGTGTTTAGATCAACTGTCTGCAGTTACAGCGCTGTCTGGTTTCTTTGTATTGTTGCACAGAAAACAAATCAATCATATTGGATGTCAAATACCAACATCTGATATCTTAACGCACCATAGAGCCTTGTACTGTATATGCACTTGAAATATAGATACACATATATACTATCTCGAGCCATCTGGACCCGATCACCTTCATCCTCTCAGACTGGCTGTGGAACATTACTGCAGATCTCTTTCCTCCCTTCTTGCCCTCTTTGTTTGCCCTGTGCTCACTCCTCCATCTGTCATACTCAGACTGCCCTGCTGGCGTTACCTCCAGCCGTCCTCCTCTGGTGACCCACAGTCCAGCTACTGGACCCTTCAGCCCCCCCCCCCCCCCCCCCCCCCACCCTCCCACTTCGGTTCAGGCCGGAGTCTCTCAGTCTCGGTTTGGCTTTTGCAATGGTTGTGGAGTTGTCAGCAGCTCTCCCACTGGGTGCTAAGAGTGTTTTTCAGAGGTGGGAACATCTCTATTGTGTCTCTGCAGCTCTGTTTGTTTGTTTGTTTGTTTGTTAGCTACATCGTGCATCACATGCATGAAGACAACAAACATGACTTCAAACATTATGAAACAACACGTAACAGCTGCAATTGTATGAGCAGTTAGTTTATACTAGAAATCACATGTTAAGGAATCGGTTTGTCTAAATCACACAAACCTTCACATTTGCACACACAGCTGCAACTAATGATTATTTTCAATATCTAATAATCTACCAATTATATTCTTGGTCAACATTTTGGTATGTCAAATGTTGATAAATGTCCATCAAATTTCCCAGAAGTCAACATATCATCTTCAACAACCCTAAATCCAAAGATACTATCATGGAAGACGAACAGCAGCTTCCAGGATACAAAAGACAAAAAGTGAAGACAGAAAGTGAAAGACCATCGTCAGCACAACACCAATCCAAAAGCTTGTTTTAATTTTCTGTCAACTGATTAATTAACACATTGTTTCAGCTCTAGTTTTGACAGATCCACAAGATTAAGAACAGTAACAAGGTTCAATCAGGCTTGTCAAAAGATGGTGTGAGACGCAAAACCAGTCCCACATTCCCAGAATGCAAAAAGTGATACCGAAGTGAAGTGAAGGCTTCAGTCAAAAGACCATCGTCAGCACAAGCTTGTGAAGTTGTGTCTATATAGCAACAAAGTCTAACTGAGACACTTTCATTACGACTTTTGGTTTAGAAGGAAACTCTTCAATGTGAGAAATAGTCCCAATTAAAACTGCTCTTAAAGTGAGTGAGAAATTATGTGTTTTGGGGGTTTGGGTGAACTAGCCCTTTAAACAAGACAAACAAAAACAAGAAGCGGCTCTGATATCTCCATTACGCGACCATTACTGTTATTATTATCGTCGTTATTACCACTATTATTATCATCAGCGGTCGTACATTCAGCAGCGGTAACGCCACCACACTGACTCCGACTCTGCCTCGTCCCTTCCTCCCGGCTCGGAGATGATGCAGTGTGTTTGGGCTGCGTTCTGACACAAAGCAAATACGGTGTAATAGATTGCAAATGAACTGCACCACGGACACCACCAATTAATCAAAAGGCAGATTGCCGTACTTTCTCAGTGCTATTGCAAGAAAAAAGAAAAAAAAGAAGAGAGAATCGCACCTCCTTAAAATGAATGGATTGTATCTGCAGTTAATTATCATTTACTACAGGGTCTATTTGGGATGTTTCCACAGCTTAAGGATACGGCCGGTGGAGTGGAACGGGGAGAGGAGCTCTGCTGCGATGCAACCACAGATTGGCCTGCTGGTAATTACACTTTCATTGTAAGAGGATCAATTCTATGTAATCAAAGTGCAATCTCACTGAAAATCGAGTGGTTATTCAAACCACTTTAACATGGAAACTTTACATTTTCAAGGGAAGCAACGTTTGCTTGATAAACAGTCGAGATGATGCTTGTGCTGGAAAAATAGTTTTTCCTCTACTTTTGACCTCTAACCTCTGTGCAACTGCAGGGACTTGAGAAACTCAGTCAACTTGCATATAGTGTTTACTTTTGGTTGCTTGGTTTATGAAAAAAGTTGATTTGTGGGTTGTTCACATCGTCCATGCACATATTTTGGATCATATTTGGGTTGATTTATTTAGAAGTTTATATTTCAAGTAAAGAATGAGAAAAAGAAGTGAAATCCAACTACAACTGTTTCATATTCAGGATCAAATTTGGGTTTGAAAATGTACGACGTATTAAGAAATATCTCAAAGATATAACACCTGTGCACACATCACAGTCTAAAATAAAACCACAGACATTACTTCAACACATTAAACAGTCTGATGGCACAAGTGAAATCCATCTAAAATTGTGTCTTTTATTTAGAGAAAAAAATCTGAAACCAAATGGGCGAAATCTATTTTTCCAATGCTTTGATTTTATGATGGTGCACCTAGTTTTACATCATTTCAATAAAAATACCTTTCTGCAATCTGTATACATCCGTCTCAGCTGAGATCTCAAAGAAAATCAAATTCTGAATAAAGACATAATAAACGATAAGTGTCCTTCAATCATAGGCAGAGCAGGCGGTCACACTGAGCCTGATAGCATCCTGTTAAACGACACACAAGTTGCAGACTCTGAACTACAACCCACATTAGCTTTCCTGCTAAAGTCTCCTTCTTATCTAACTTACAAACATGAACTCACATCTTGTCCTGCACAGTAGCTTGTTGAAACCAGCAATCAACAGGGAAAAGTGCACCGCTAACATCAGCTAGCAGGCTAGATAGCTGCAACATTAAACAGCATGTAAACATACCTGCAAATATTATTTCGGACCTGTTAAATGCTTGTTTGGACGTTGCTCTTCATAATCACTGTTAACAACATGCTAACAGTCTGTTCTTGACTTGTAGCTAAATCTGTTTCTTTACATTGTTTAGCACAATTTAACAAAATTAATCTGCTGGCTAATGTCAATCAGACAGCTTGAATTCACTTTTTTCTCTATTCTTATAATGCTAACCACTTAACGCACGCTGTTCCGTCTAAGGGACGTAACATATATATTCATGCCGTACATTGTTGGAAAGCTTAGATTGTCCTGATTCATTCAAGACCACTCACGACTTATATGGTTGCTCACAGCCGTAATAGTATTAGCGATTAGCTCGGCTAGCCCCTGAGCTAAGTAAGAAGAGCTATAATGCTACATACCTTCAAAGTCTTCCCTTTATCCACAACGTTCATCTTATGACTCAGGACTTTCTGTACAGCTCGCCAAGTATCCATTCTTGTGAAATATGAAATCCGTTTCCATAAAACCGGAATACTTTCCTCAATATGTCAACATGTATTCAGTCCAACACGTAACGTAATAACACAAATAACAAACCATATACGGTCCGTTTACGTCATTTCCTGACCTGCGCGTGCATCTCAGAGTACACGTGACTAGATGTTTACGACCGTGAGCCTCCCCTGCTTCTGACGACACCACACACAAGCCAATCGGTGTTTAGGTTTAGGCAGTACATGTCTCCAAAGCCAATGAGGACATGTGACCGACAACAATGACGACATGGCTTTGATTGACTGCTGTTCTAGCCTATGGAAGTATTCGGTGAAATGAAGTTGATAACCTTTTAGCCAATAGTCAGAGGTTTCCAACGGTGTATGACACTAAGCTATTAAGTTTGGCTGTCCATAAACAAACTCCAAGCGTAACCGGCGTGCGCCCTGTGCGTAAAAGAGTTGAACCATATATCATTACGCACACGGCATTTTGGTACACGGTTGGTTCTTCTTCGACTTGACATATGACTTATACCAAAATAAACAGATAGATAGATAGATAGATAGATAGATAGATAGATAGATATGGCCAAACAAAAAAAATGGTTATATGTAATAATAATAATAATAATATGGCGTTAGCTTTCATTAGAGACCAATATTTTGATTGTAGGCAAAGGGGTTGTGAAGTTATAGGTGTTTGATTGCGGTTATACAGCTTTGGTAACCATGGTAACCAAGTGTCCATTTGGAGTCTCCAAAAAGGACCTGAGGAAAACGCATGGACATACCTGTTGAAAAATAATTCAGAAAAATTCATCTTTTGGTCTTTTGACTCCAAATTTGGACTGCATGAAGCCAAGACCTGTGGCTGTGGCCTCGTTGTGTCTATATCTCGCTGAGAGGTCCCTGAATGTCTGTACACATGTCATTGTAAAGGCAAACCTATGGGCGAGTAAACAACCCCATCATTGTAACCTCTGCCACTCTTTGTCAGTAAGTCACAGAATCACACAGACACTTTTACAAGAATCCTGAGAGTGTTTCCTTTCCAATGATACCAGACACATCTCTGAGTCTCAAACTATGTGGGATCTGTGCTGCTCACAACTTGGGCATGTCGTTTAGGCTAACAGCATAAAAAACAGGGGCGTGTGTTAAGTGGTTAAACTACTAACAATTCATTTTAAAAAACACGTTGGCATTATTTTTGACTGCCAAGAGGAATGTTTAAATATGATTTCAGAAGGGTTTTAAAAATATAGCTTATGTATACAGCTTCTCTGTGTATTTGAACAGACTTCTGCCAACATCCTATTTTAAATTGATGTGAAAATGTTGAGTTGGAGAAGTGAGACAAATTGGAAATGCTGCTGTTTTTTGCCTCTTCATTGCTGGACTGTGTGTTTTGGGCGTCACAGCCACTCCAGCCAGCACTCGCTCACTCACAGTGTGCTTACACAGAGACTAGCCCAGGGTGTGTTTTATATTGATTTGTTCTCTGGTCATGTAGGATAAAGATAGACCCCACCCAACAGTACCAACTGCTGCTAAAAATAACATGTGTAAATCAAGGCTGGAGGCACAAACACACACACACACAAACACACACAAACACACACCAACACACACATGCATGCAGCAGCAGCAGAGCAGGCTGTGATGATGAAGAGGTGTCGGAGGTCAGAGGGGATTATTATTATGTAGTGAGTGAGATGCTGCTCCTCTTTGATGTGTGCCCCCATTTTTAATGTTTGTTCCTTTAGTTCTGTTTTTTTTCTCATTTATAGCTGACGTCCTCTTCACTCTCTGGACTGGAGGGAAGGTGAGGGTGGAAGGAGGGAAAGGAGGGGTGGAGGGGGGGTAGTCTCCACGCAGAGCGGGTGACAGCATTTATGGGAGAGTGCCACCGAAGTTTACAGCGCGTCTCCCATCGATCAAAGCCATCGGAGCCATTAATCATACGCTAAACCAATTACCGCGCCATCACACCCCGTCTACTGTCCATCTCATCTCAGAGACTCCATCAGGATGGCCCAAAGCTGCTTCACAAAGCTACAGAGACACACCGCTGTTAAAATACAAAAGAGGAAGATCATAACGGTGTTGCTTCCTTTCTGTTTTCAGAGGATCAGATCCTGCAGTTCAGGGGTTATAAAACTGACAATATGTCCGATGTTAATGCTGATGATTAATGTATTTCAGTGTTTCCTTGTTCAGCAATCTATCCTTTTCTGGCTTTGTGAGGAACTGGTGATGTAATATCAAAGAAATAAGTTTTTTTTAAAGTTCAGTAAGTGTTTAAAAGGTGATAACTTTCAAATTATGTAACTTCATAACATCAGTTCACTCATTTATACAGGTCTTGGTTTCTGTCCTGGAGGAAGGAATCCCTCCTCTGTTGCTCTTTCTGAGGTTTCTTCCATTTTTCTTCTCTTAAAGGAGTCTTTTTTTATCCGATTTGAGAGTCTAAAGCTGTATGTTGTACAGATTGTGAAGCCCCTCCAAGGCAAATTTGTCATACTGGACTGTAAACAGACAATAAAACTGACCACACTTGACTTGACTTTAAAAAGATGGCAAGACATGGTGGCCGAGATATCTGTCCTGGTGTCTTCCCGTCGACCACGCAACATTTGTCCTCCCGGGTCAAAATTCACCCTGTTTGGTTTGACTGTTACACCAAAGGATATCAATTATTACCAAATTGTGTGCTAGACCTTTTTAGCCAACTTGGTTTTACAGATTTATTTGGGGAGAAATTATGGTCAATGGGCCTCATTTAAAGAAACTATACCTCATTTTTGATCTTTTTTTGACCTTTCCTGACCGTGGACATCTGCAGCTCTTTTTTATGCTCCAGATTATTTTCCTATAATATTTTGTACAGTGTCCTAAAGGTGCAAGTATTGAGTTTGTACTGACTTGCTGTGGCAGGAAGGTTTGGATCAGATTCAGACGGGAGCATAGTGTACAAATGCAGTGATTTAAACTGTTGCTGGACACTGTACTGTTTTGTCTAATACACTAATGTGTTTTTACTCAAGCAAATTTTCTTTTATTTTCTGCAGCTATGGTGGGACATTATTCCCACAGCAGTAATTCTTAACCAAAATATCCTGCACACTGTCAATCTCTTGCACTCACTTTATTAACAATGGAAGAAAAGTTCAGCAATATTTCCTGGTGAAGGAAATATTGAGGATTGAAACTGTATGGGTCGGGCGATTTCTCAAATAAATTAGATTAATTAATAAATAAACTGTCTAACTAATATACACAAAAAGGTTATTCTAGTTAAAAAGTAATGTAGATGACAGACCTGTAAACTGTGACATGATAAGTTTCACTACATGTTCACCTGTTGCAGTTTACCAATCTGTCTCATACTGAATTTAATGGTCTCATCTATAAGAAAGACTGAAAGGAAATGAAATATGCACACTAATCTGAGCTCTAGGTTTGTGCTATTTGTCCATTCTACTTTGTTCAGTGTGTTTCTATCTGCTTTGGTAGCTAAAGCTAGCGAGCAGCAGTCTGCAGATATCCGACTGATGTTTTGTAAAGAAACACAAATAACAGCAGATCAGTAAGTGAGCAGACTTTTCTACTGTGTCTGTGCTCAAACTGATTATTAAACTGGATGTGATCTGGCTAGTAGAAGCATCTGGTGCTAAAAGTCAGAACCTGTTTGCTTAAAAATATGATGTTTCAATCCTGCATTTTACAATCAAACAAAAGCTGAATAAAACAGTGAATTGACCTCAAGCTTGAATAAAATCGAGATTAAAAGTCTCAGTAGTGGAAAAAAACACCAAAACATAATCAATAATCTCTCCGCTGATACCTCACTAGCAGCGTCTGTTGATGCTCATTGCTGTGAAGTGAAGAATTATAATAAAATTGCAACGGAAACACAGCCGAAGGCCAGAATCCTGCACTGTCCTGCACTGTCTGTCTGCAGCCTCAAACTAATCCAGTAATGTCTGGCCTGTAATTTGGCCTTAGTGGGCAATAGAGAGGGCAAATAGGAGACCAATAAAGCAGTCGCGTTCGGCTGTGACTGTCTGCAGTCTCAATGGAGCTCCAATGAAAGGCAGGCGAGGGCAAAATGAACCCCATCCATCGCCAGCTGCGGGGGGGAGTGACAGTGCAATAGAGCAATAGAGCCTGGTCATTTTACACAGGGCTGCTATCAGCTGAGGGGGCGGAGGGGGGGGGGGGGGTGGGTAGAGGAGTGATGCTATCCTGACTTCAACAGCAAAACAGCTCAGGGTTTAATCCAACAAGTGGCCCTGCTCAACTTCTGCCTCGCTGTAATCCGGCCCATGCAGCTGTGGATTGGCGTAATTTTGTTTATTTAAAGGATCCCCATTAGCCGTTGCCATGCCAATCAATCAATGATGCAGGCAATAATGTCATAATACAGTCTAATGCCACTTTGGGGTCAGGATATTAGCCTGGGTGGGCATACTCCAGCTGGGTAATCCTTATCTGATTGGACTATGAAACTAATCCCGCTCTACTCCGCCGCTCCGCTCCGCTATCTGCTTTTTTTTTTTTTTTCTTTCTCTTGCCTGCCTCACATCCTGCCTCTCTAGCTAAAAACACACACACACAAACACACACAAACACACACACAACCATGTTTACGTACACACACATACACACAGCATACTCCCACGTGTGTTTTCAAATGCATGAATGTACACTACATTGATACTCCCACGTGCTTATACATAAAATCATGAGGCAGAATGCGTGAACTGTGATCTGCGGTGATTGACAGGAACTGTGGGAGGCCATACTGAAGTGGTTGCCATTTTAGTAAAGCAAGGAAAGCAAAAAAAAAAAAAAAAAAAATCCAAAATAATCTCTGTTGGGTAAAGAACACACAAAAAGGCAAGACTTGCAATGACTCCACTTTAAAAAGAAACAACACACACACATTTAAACTAAAGTATAAAGCAGAAATACACCAATGAGTAAATGTTTTGCTGAAATGCTGTAAGCAAACAATTTTCATCTATTATTGATTTTTTTCTCTCTCCTTGAGGTCATAACTTCCACCGGGGGAGGTAAAAATCTCGGATAACAGCTGAAGTTTAACTCAAATCTCTGGAAACGGTGTCCTCTTACTAGCAGAACATCAAATGAGCTCAGAAAAATGCAGAAATGTTCATCCATGTTGCCCTCAAGTGAGCGCTCGCAGCAAAAGGTTTTATGAGCAGCAGTGAGTTGCTTCAGTGGACTTTCTTTGCCCTGAGTTTTGCCTCTCAGGGTACATATAGGCTGCACTATAAGCATCTGATTAGTGGCGCTTGTATGAGCATCCATAGCCTGATCTCTCACTTTGTCTAACCCTATTTATTTAATATTCTTAATATATTTATTTCATTGTCTTATCATAGGAGGTGTGGCCCAAAATGTCCCAGATTTCATTGATAGCCCAGGATTAGGATGTAGTTGTTGGATTTGATGATAGGTAGAGTATGCCTAGAGATAACTGGAAACTAGAAATTAAAATTGGGGCCGAAAGGAAGAAGATTTGGAAGATGACAACAGGAAGTGTCTCCAGGAAGAGGACAAGCATTTAGAAATGTATATCGCATCTCAAGGAGAGTTCTTTAAAGGCGATTAGAAAGATACCACTGAAAGATTTATAATGATAGTTTTTATAAAATGGGGATTATTGGTCCTCCTCATACAGAACAGTAAACAGGACTTAAATAAAAACTATGAATTGATAGTGAATTGAGTCTTCCATCTAAATTTAGCTTATTTTCATGATTAGAGTTGCTAGTACAGCATTATCTTACTGAAACTAGGTTAGATGTTGACAATATACAAATTAACACATTTCAAATTCTGATATTACGAAGAGAAAAGCACAATAATCTTTTTTATCTAAAGCTGCAGCGATTATTCTCATTAACGATTCATCAGTCCATTGTTATCTTGATCTATTATTTGGTCAGAAAATGGTGGAAAATAGTCAAATTAAAGACGCTGAAACCAGAGAGCTCTTTTAAAAATGTCTCGAAACAATCACTTTTCACAATAGTTGGAGATGACGTTTCTGTCAATATAGTAATTATTTTATTAACTTTTGCACTTATCTTGATTCATCATTTGATCTAATAGTGACAAATAGTCAAATCTGTCCTGGAATCAACAAATATTTGGTGTTTTTGATCAATTAATCAAAATAGTACAATGTTCTTTTGATCAGCTTATTGATTGATCGTTGCAGCTCTAACGTGGACTGTAAATATTTAGGAAATCGCTCTGCACATGGTTTAGGTCTTATTGTTTGGACACAGCGGGGGAGAAGGACGAGCATCTCGCTGAGATGAAATATGAAGCTTAACGGACACGTAGCTTCATACAACAGGTAATAAAGGACAAAACATCAGACGCCATGGTGGCCCTCCTTTATCATACAGTCCACCGTTTCTCTCCCACGCCTCCCTGAATCTATCTCTCGCATCCTATAGCCGCTGTGGAGCCTGAGGGCGGCGCTGTAATGAAGATGAATGCCTCAGATTAGCAGCAAATGCAGCACTGTACACCTGGCTGAGAGCTGGGGGGAGGGTGGGAGGGGGGGCAAGGCGGTGGAGGTGGCGGCGGTGGCTCTTATAGGCGTCCCAGATAGAATGGAGGATCATAAGCCTCAAGGGCCCAATTCATCAGCAACACACATGTTATATGCTCCTGCCTCACCAGCCGAATCCACCTCTGCACCCGCACCGTCTGCAGCCACGTCTGAACTTTTAATACAGTTTCAAGCCTGTAATATTTCATTATACGCTTCCACAAGACTTTGCAACATCAAAAGCAGAAGATGAATACAGTAGATGTAGATTTAGATAACAGTTGAAGACGGGTGGAAGTGGTCAGAGCTGCCGCCTGGCTCTCGGCAGTCGGCAGTGGATAAAATCAACCAGCTGAAACTTGTCCACTCAAATCGTCACCTAAACTGTGCTGGGCGAAGCCAGCAAGATGGACATCCAGTTAAAGGACAGGTTCACAATTTTTCAAGTCTGTCTTTAACCAGCAGTCAGGAGCCCGAATGAACAATGAAGCACTTTTAACTGGCTATAATTACTCTTCCTGTTAATACTGACTATTAGGAGATGTTCAAATGCAGAAATCTACAGTCTTCATTTTGTTTCCTCGGACAGTGTTTCCCTGTTGAGCTGTGGTATAGTAGTAAGTATAGTAACAAAAAGAGGGACTATGGCACTAAAAAGACTGTAACGTTGAAAGATATCTACTTGATTTGACTCATTTACTTCATATTAGCTTCAGATAAACTTTTATAACACTTTCTTTGTACAGAGAGTCTAGATTTTGGCCTCAATCACTTACATTGAAAGTCAGGTTAAACATCGTGAAAGGTCCAAAACCTGAGGTGAATGTTTCAGCTTCTTAAATGTGAATATTCTCTGGTTTCTTTAGTCCTCTGTGACAGTAAACTGAAGATCTTTGCATTGTGAACTGTCGCTGAGGACAAGACAAAACATTTCAGGTTGCATTTTGGACTCTGGGGAAACATCTTAAACACCAAACAGCTTATCAATGAATCGAGAAAAGTAATGAGAAAATAAATCAGAATTGTAAAAAACCTTAGTTAGGGCCTTGGAATAAAAATACAATGTGGATTTCCATGAAGTGGTTCAACAGGCAGCTTTGAGGTTAGAAAAATGAATCCTCACAGCACTGTCAGCATAATTCATATATTTCGGGTGTAAATCTACTAACTGATATTGTATTTTACAAAAGCAAGAAATGTGAAGCTTTTCAGTGTAAGAACAGATGTGATCATCACTACACTGCAGATACACAATCCTTTCCTCTCCCCAGAAGTGAGACTATTGTGTTTCTCTGACGAGCAGCGAGTGAAGCAGAGGTCGAGGTGTTGAAGCACCCAGTGTGGGTATTCCCATTTTGCTTCTTTTTTTTTTTTCACAGGTTCTCCTCTGCGGGAGCTGGTTATACAAACACAAACCTTCGCCCACCTGTGTCCACTCTGTGTGCTGGATGTGTGGGCCCGCACAGCCAAACCACAAGTCTGTGTTCTCCGCTGTGATAAGGACAGAGGGGATTATTCTCTCTCTCTCTCTCTCTCTCTCTCTCTCTCTCTCTCTCTCTCTCTCTCTCTCTCTCTCTCTCTCTCTCTCTCTCTCTCTCGATCGCTGCCTGATTACCAATAAGACTTTGTTTAAGAAGAAGATGAATACGAGTCATCTTGGCGCTTTAAATCGATCGAGATGAGCTGGAGACTGCAGCCTAATTAACATCTGAAATGTTAAACTTGATATCACTCCTCCTGACTGTGTGAAGAGACAGTGCTGAAACATGGCTGGGTTTGCAGCAAGCAGCCTGCTGATCTCTGCCTCTCTCCAGCTGCATCCGGCTCTGTACTTTTCTATTTTTCAATAACCCCCCCCCCCCCCTCCTCCTCCTCCTCCTCCTCCTCCTCCTCCTCTCCTCCCTGATTTTGGTTTAAAATGTGCAAACTACCTATAATTAAATGTACTCGCTTTTTAAGACCCAATTTCCTGAGCAGGAAGTCATTTGAATTAGAATTTAAATGAATCTGACCCCAGTAAGTAAATGCAGTGGCCCCGTTTTTTTTTTTATCCCACTCCCTTGCTCCTTCTTCTTCTTCTTCTGGGCCGGGGGATCATTCATGAATCACAAATGACAAATCTGGGTTTATTTCCTGCCATTTTGATCCTGGATTCAAAGGGAAGAGGCTTATTGTGCCGATACAAAAGCGACACAGTGCCACTCGGAGCAGAGCACACAGACATACTGAGCCAAGAGTGCGATGTTTTGATCTCATCTTGACTCTGTGCTGTTTTGTTTGCCAATTAAATAATGGCCTGGCAGGGATAAAGGCCAGTGACTGTCACAATTACACTCCAGCTGTGATTAATCCTATGTGCATTAATGTAATAATTGTAGGAGCCGTTTACACACAACAGCAGTGTATCAGCATTCGGTTATTATCTCTTTTATCTATACAGGTAAGAATAACTGGGCCTCTCTCACCTTTGCAAAATGTAATACACACACACTCACATCTGGAGTCAGACCACAGAAACCACCTTTTTTTAAAATGACGCTTACACCTGAGTAGCTTCACGGGAACAACTGAGGTGTAAACGCCAACATCAGAGTAAATGAGGTGCCAACTGGGCGTTTGAATTTCAGTACAAGTGTAAACTTTAACTTCTCTCCCATTTCTACAGATGAAGCCAGAAATCTAAAATGGATAATGCAAAAAAGGTCCAAAAACTTTGATTAAATACGTCAAACAATTCAAGAATTCAGAGCCGACTCCTGATATCAGATAGATGCATTGATCACAAACTATTTGATACTCCACCATAACTAAAGGCACACTGGATGTAAATGAGCTCCAAGTCGATTTCATATGTTAAAACTTCAGGTTTCTGCTGGAGGAACAGCTGAGATGTACTTCACTATTACTGAGGCTGCAACTAACTAATGGTTCAGTTCAGTGTTCAATTAAATGCTATAAAGAAATAATAGCAGTTCTTTAAAGCCCACAGTGACGTCTTCTCTTTGCTTGTTTCGACTAGAGCTGCAACATTTAGTCGATTAATTGGTTAGTTGAACAAGAGAAGATAAATCCACCAGATATTTTGATAATCAACCTACAGAAAAAAAGCTAAATTCTCTGATTCTAGCTTCTCAAAACCTAATTTCCTGATAGCTGATAGATAACTGGATATTTTGTGGACTGTTGTGGACATAACAAGACATTTGAGGATGTCACTATGGGCTGTAGGAAGCAGTGATCGACATTTTTCACTACTTTCACCAAACAAATAATCGATTATAATCAATAATAAAAATAATCATTAGTTGCATCCCCACTGTCGACTTACTAACTGTCCAAAAACCTTAAAATGTTCATTTTAATGTCATATGTGACAAATAAAAACAGTTAATTGACACATTTGAGAAGCTGCAACCAGAAAATGTTCATTGACAATTATTATTAGACTAGTTTCTGATTAATTTTCTTTTAAACAACCAAACTATTACAGTGCTAAAGTGAAAGAGTGTACTCTGTATTGTAAAATATCTGATGCTGATGGGTTTTGTGGCTGTGACAGGAGAAACTTTGACTTAAAGCACGTCTGAAGTAGCTGCCGTACGTGGTCTCCAGTTACCGGTCCAGGTCAGACATAAACGAATCAGTGCTGTCGCATCAACATCAGGAGTTTGACAGAGAACACACAATCCATCCATCAATTACAAGATAATACTTAAATTGGATTTGTCACTTCAAAACACTTCCTCGATATGAAGCTTTCCAACATAAAGTGCACCGAGTCCGGCTGCTTATCACAGGAGCCGGAGGACCGTGAAGTCAAGACGCAGCGGCCTTTCAGGATCTCACCGCTAAGAAGATGAGCAGATTTGTAACGCTCTGTAACCCTCACAAGGTTACAGTGCCGCACTCCGAGTCAGCGCCCGACCCACGCCTCCACTGGGGCATGACAGGAAACACACCGGCCTCCGTTTGAGGTCATCTCAAACCTGCAAGAACTCAGGACGGGAGGCTGTTTGACATCTCGGAGAGCACCGAGAGCAGCCAGGTCAAAGGTTACACGCTGTTATCAAGGTTGTCTGGCAGGCAGGTCAGCAGAAATCACTGCATCTCTGCTACCGTGCAGGTTAAACTGTGATAAAAATCATCATGAAAATAGAAACACTGAGTCCAAACGGCTGGCTGGGACTCTCTTTCTTTAAAGGGACAGACCCCCTGCTGCGTCCTTTAATTAGGGTGACACCAGTATATTGGTTTTCAAATATATCAGGCTGATATATGATGAAGGTTCCTCCCTGACTGCAGCTTGTGAATGTGTTATTATTTCATTATTTAAATCTCTAATGTCTGACGAGAGAGAAACTGTTCCAGAGTGGTGTGGGAGGCTTTTATGCAACAGCTTCAGGCTGCCGGTCTGTAAAAAAAAAAAAAAACCTGCAACCAGAAACATGCTTCACCCTGCCTGCTGAAAGAACAGTGCTGGGTTTAACTGGAGAGTTTTAGTCATGATGGTTTATATATCCAAGCTTTTGTTGTTGTTATGTGTTGTGGCATCATAAAATGTGTAAGTGCAGCAATTCTCAGATTGTTTCATTTGGGTCATTTCTTGTGGAGACTTGAAAATTAGAGCAATAAACATTTAAGTTTTTCTTCTTGTTTGTCCCTCAGATTTATCTTGCACAAATCTTATATTTCTGCTAATTTAGGAGTTTAAAATGCAGTCATATGCGGTCACTTTCCAACTGTCCTGGCTTTTCAAACAGTTGCAGTGCATCTCATGTGGGAAACAGAGGCATAAGGAGCATCCTCATTGCTAGTGGCATGCGTAAAAATGTGTGTTTTAGTGGTAATGGGATCTGCCAGGAAGACACTGGCATTAAACGACAGCTTCACAAGTCTTTCATAAAACAACAGTTAGGCACCAAAATGAATATTGAAGCATTTTTATCTTGCTGTAATCATTCCTCCTGTTCATACTGACCGTTAGCAGATGCCTTCATAGTGCACTTACAATGTAAGTGATGATGGGGGACAAAATCCACAGTCCTCCTTCTGTGCAAACATGTATTAAAAAGTTAATCTGAAGCTAATATGAGGGTTCAACTGTCCAAATTAGTCAAATCAAGTAGATATCTTTCAATATTACAGTCTTTTTAGTGCCAAAGTTCCTCTTTTTGTTACTATACTTCCACCACAAAACACAAAGAGGGAATTTGATGCTAAAAAGACTGTAATTGTGGCAGATATCCACTTCATATGACTAACTAGTCTGAGCCTTCACATCAACTTTTAAATGACTGTCCTCCATCACTTCCATTGAAAGCTCATTTGAAGGAGATCTTTTAATAGTCAGTATGAGCAGGAGGAATCATTACACTATAACAGGTTTCACTGTTCATATGGACACCTGACACATTTGGTAGAACTGTGAACCTGCCGTTTAACGTCCATGATGCATGTGGGAAAGTTTGTTGAGGGTCAGATCTGAACTCTTACCTTCCAAGCAGCAAGTCCTCCACAGGCCCGAGTGGGTCATCACCTCCTCGTTCTTCTTGCTGGTCTCGTTCTCGCTCATGGACTTGGTCTTGCAGACGCCGCGGGAGTACAGCCAGTAGTCCGTGCCGACCGCGATGGTCATGAGGCTGAAGGCCGCGAAGGCGCCCACCGTGGTCAGCAGCATCTGGACTCCGCGGTCGAACAGACCCATGTTTCCGCATTCCATGAAAGGGGGACCCCCTTTCCTCTTGATGTACAGGAAGTAAATATTTGAAAATTTGCGGGACCAAACCAAACCGAAAAAACGGGATATACTCGAGCGGAAGGAGAGGGAAGAAGGAGGAGGAGGATGCGGTAGGAACCTTATGGTTGCGTTTGGGTGAGGACCAAAACAAGAGAAAAAAGAGGATGGCAGGGAGGTTTTTTGGGTGGTGGGGAAGAGAGGAAGAGCAATCTCTCCTCTCTTGCTTGTTCTTACTTTTCTACCTCAATAAATGGAAAATTTTAGGTATATGCAGATCACCTCAGCAGGCCTTCAGCTGCAGATGTAGCCCTCACTACACTACAGCTACTTGCAGCAAGAAGAAAAAAAGTGAATAACAACACTTGAGCTATAAAGGATCAATTATGTCCTAAAGCCTATAGTAGCAGAGCTGAGCCCCCCCTTCCTCTCTCTATCCTCCTCAAAATGGAAGTGAGATAAACCAAAGTGAAGCAGGGTTTATATTCTCTACAGGCCTGCAAGAAAAAGAGGAAAAAACTAGGCAACCTGTTTCTTGTAAAAGGTTACAGCTGAGCTCAGAGCTGAATTAACATGAGCCCAAATGGAGCAGAGAGATGGTTAGAGTGATGGCAGGCTTACAGTACAAGAGTTCAATATGTCTGTTACAATGAGTTACACTTACTTTAGTCAGGAGGCTATAACATTGCGTTTACTAGTAAGAATTCAGAATTATAGCTATATCCCTAAAGACTATTGTTATTATTGTTATTCTAGTTGTTATTCGGAAAGGGAACAAATCAAGGAGATGTATTAACTGGGGAAGGAAAGGAGAGGACAGCAGGGAAATCTATCATATTAGAGGAGGCAGAAAAAGAGTAAACAAATGGACCAATTCAAGTCCTGTCGCGGGGAAATTAAAGCGAGTCTCGGTGTGTTGTTATTATATATATATTATATAGCCTATATAACGAGCTATTGTGAGGTTTTTTTTAAAGAGGAAATCTCACAAATCAACCCTGCACACGATGGAATGAGGAAATCAAGGCTCAACGAATAAATGAATTAATTAGCAGGCTTTTTTGTTGTTTAAAAAAACACACACACATAAAAAGAAAATCCGATAGAAAGAAAGCCGATAAAATCCCGAAATTATAATAATAATAATTTTAAAAAAAATTAAATTAACCGCTTAGATTTTCCTTTTTCCTAAAATTCTGATCCCCAGTTTCCATATGTAGCCCTATAGCTCTGGGAAGGTTTCCGCCGAAAATGGGGGTCTGCGGTCAGAGGAAGCTCGGTCGTCGACGATCCGGAGAGAGCGGGGAGCATCCAGCAAGGCAAGCCGACCATCACTCGACATAGAGCCGGCAGGAGGAGGACGAGGAGTCGGTGTGGGCGCCGCTGCAGCCGAGGATGCTTCTACCGTGGATGGAGGAGGATGCTGCTGCTGATGCTGCTGCTGCTGCTGCTTGGATATCCAAATTCACCGTGGCAGTATCACACCCAGGACGGTCCCGTTTGTATAGCCCTTGCGCCATGTAATAGGAAGAAAAATAAATTTTGATGAATGTTGCAATCCCCCCTTTTCTCTGTCTCTCTCTCTCTGTCTCTCTCTCTGTCTCTCTCTCTCTCTGTCTCTCTTCTTTTCCCCCTCCTCCTCTTTCGTCTTCTTCTTCTTCTGCTCTCTCTCTCTCTCTCTCTCTCTCTCTCTCTCTCTCTCTCGCTCTCTCTCTCTCTCGCTCTAGCTCTCGCTCTCTCTCCTGCGCTCTCCTCCGGTGCAGGTTTTCGCCGCTTGCAGGAATGAAGAAGAAGAAGACGGGAGAGAGAAAAAAAATAATACACAATCAGGAGAGCGACTTGCACAGATCCACAGACAGAGCTGGTGTTGTCACGATGTCAGTGTCAGCTGCGCTATACATTCAGTACATTCTCTCTCTCTCTCTCTCTCTCTCTCTCTCTCTCTCTCTCTCTCTCTCTCTCTCTCTCGCTCCCTCTTTTCTTTTTGGATGATGAGTAATGTCAGTGAAGGGAAGCTGCTCTCAATTCTGTAGGGTAGTTTCTCCTCTTCTGCTTCTTTCTGGCGACGGTTTAAAAGGCCCACAATGTATGTGTGTGTGCGTGCATTTGTGTGTGTGCGTGTGTTTGTGTATGTGTGTGTGCGCGCGCGCGCTCCCTGCTGCAGCTATGGTGGCTCGTTGCTGGAAAGATATTAAAGATTTTTTAATTCCGTTTCTGTGAGTGGAGGGGACGGAAGGAGGGGGTGTTGCGATGGTGGACTCTCTGTGTGTGCGTGTGCGTGTGTGTTTGGAAGGTTGGATGGATGAATGGATGGATGGACGGACTACTGAATTGCATTCGTGCACACTGCCTGAGATTTGTTTTTATTTGCTTATTATTGTTCCATCCAATTGTTGCAGCAGTCTCTCACGCATGTCCCCGCCACTCTTCCTTAAAGTAATCTCACTAAATGCACCCCCCCCCCCCCCCCCCACTCCGATTTTTTTTTGGGGGGGTTTTGCCCAGACTTGCGGCTGCACTTATCTCACATCTTGTCATTAATAACTGCATTTTTTAAGCTACGGCTCGCAGCTTTAAAAGGCAGATATGGTGTCATCCTCTGCTGCAAGCGCTGATTAGATGATGTTACTTCCCCATGAATGACAATTAGCAACGAGGACGCGGCTGAACGGACTCCAGCTCAGGCATTTTGAGCGTTTGGATGTCGGAACTCAACGTTGCATAGCTATGTATTTACAAAATAAGACAGAGTCCTGTGTAATTAGTGTGCAAGCTTGCTGTGTGAGGACAGCGACGGTGTGTGTATGTGTGTGAGGCTGTGGTGCTGAAAGGACAGCTTCCTGCAAGCGCTGCTCTGCCTCTGTGGAGTTTGTCGCCCCCTGCTGTTCAAACGTCTTCATCACAATTAAATATATATTCTCCATATGTCAAAATTCAAAGACAGTTAACCTTTATGTCCTTCCTGCCCCTAAACCAACTTCATGAAAATACAATGTAATAACATCTTCCTTAGTCACGCATGTTTAATTTCCTCCTAACGATAAATATCTTGGGTATTTTTTTCCAATCTGTTCATGTTCACACAGTTTGGTGCATAGTTCATCCAGGTTGTAGTTGCACTGGCTGCTCAGAGCATGATCATTTAGGCAAAGTAAATACCAATAAATTATAAGTATTTACACTTGTTGACTTGATGGAGGCTTCAACACATAAATGGATGCTCCTATTCAAAAATGCATCATCATATTAGTGATGGACGTCTTATTCTTGTAAAAATAACATTGCACCTACTTATAAAAATGTATTTTATTTATATATGCTCAAAGATGTGCTCTATAACAAGAAATAAGGAATATTTACAGCTCCTTCAAACAGCTTCAGTGCAAGGACTAAAAATTGCCAAAAGCGAGTTGTCACAGGGATAATACTGTTTGTTTGTTTGTGTTTTTAGTTTGAGACCTATACACAGCTCTGATGATGACGATAAAAACTGTTCATGTAACCAGTGACGTCAGAGTGCCTGTGCAGGTCGGACGGCTCCTCGTGTAAAAAAAGTCATCATCATGTTTCTCTGGGGGCCTCAGGGGGCCACATGTCAGATACTCAGATGAGTCGTGGTCAGAGACACGTTCGGACAGCCTGGTTTCTGTTGCTCTTAGTTCAGCATTTATTATCCCTGAGCCACCAAGTAGCTGCATGTTGAAGCATGTAAGACTGAATTACTTTACTTTATATTAACCTTTGCATATTTTATATAATATAAACCTTTGAAGCTAAAAATAACGGGACAGAAAGACTACTACAAAATGAATAAAATGCTAAGTAAAAGTAGAGAAGTATTATCAGTGTTATCAGGAAAGAGGACATAAATTAACATAAGTAAAAGCCCAGCTTAACTTGTTCTTTACTCGAAATGAAACTTATCAGATACATCCATAGATGTTCAAGCCCAAATTTGATCAGAAACTTGCAAGTGGACAACAAGTGGAAACAACGTTAGCAACAAATCTGACATCAGTTCGATGATGAAGTAGAGGTGATACTGCAAACTAAGCTTTTCATTTTCAACACACATTTTTACACACATTCATCTCAAATATTGGAACTTTAACGTAGACATCCAACATCATAAAAGTATGAAAATGACAAAAAATCTCAAAAATCACAATTTAATGTACCAGGGGAGACGTTTAAATCATCACTAAATGGAAATACTCAAGTAGAAATACCTCAAAATTGTACTTATATTTAGTTGGTTTCCTGTTTTCCTTCGTTCACACATTTCTGGGACATGCTCTCACTGAAGTAGCACTCTAAACATCCAAAACAATCTCGTCCTAAGCTTTGTGGGACTAAGTGGACTACAGCACCTAAGTTTTCTTGATAGTAACAGCCAGGAATGGATCCAAAGATTTCTAGTGTGTTTTTGAGGGAGGTTTCTGGGTCTGAGGTTGCCATTTTTCATGAAGTCGCCCTGAATAAGCCCTCTGAGCAGCAAAATCTCTCTTGCAGATACCAACGCTTTATCCCTGAAGAGAGACCTTGAGCTCAGACTAAAGACCTCTCTGATTATTCCTCTCTGCCAGGATTTGGGACACCCTTCGCTTTCATTAAACAATTATCCCTGACAGGCGAGGAGGATGCACAAATCAGGTCCCAGGCCCGCACCCACACTGGTCCCACGTGGACTCTTTATGCCAATCTGACATTAACTCGGCAAGCTGGAAATCCAGTCCTAATTGGGGCCTTGTTAGAGCACCCCTCGAGCATTGGCTCAGGGAATGCTTCCAGTAAATTGTGCTCTGGAATAAAAAGAGGGGAAAGGGAGGGAAAAAACAGAAGCTATCTTAAAGGTGGGCGCACTTTGAACGTTTGTTTCTAGCCGCAGTAATTGAACCTGATTAGTGGGAGTCTCTGGGTGAGGGAGCACCCATGGGTCTTCTGGTCTCCAGGGTTAAAAACAATTCTTCCCTCCAGAAAGGAAGAACCAGGAGGGCAAACTAAATTGCACAGGGAGTAGTTAAAAGGATTTTAAGTTGGAACATTTGCACGCCTTAAATATATTTCTCATACAACTTAATAAAATTCAAGGTAAAAAAAAAAAGCCTATGAAACAACTGATATTGGATTTTTGAGGGTAACATTGATACAAAACAAACATACAAAAAACAAATATGAATGCTAATTTCTTTAGCCTAAAATATGTATTTTTGGCCAATAATACTCAAATTTGGTCTCTTTTTTTAAAACAAAATGCAGCAGAACCAAAGATGTCATCTTTTTTAATCCATACATTCTTCTTTTTTGCCAAAATCTTGCCTACATTGCCCATAATGCACATAGACACCTCCACCTGTACACCTCACTCTCTTACCCTAACCCTAACCTAACCAACCCAAGCAACATAGATAACAAGTACTAGCCAATCAGAGGCCAATAATCTGCCCCTGCCAACGCTGACTCTTGTGACATCACTTAAGGCAATACATCAGATTTTACACATTTTACCCCCCGGACACACAAATGGCTTTATACTACTTTTCAAATATGCAATAGTACTCATGCTGGGTTCCTGTGTGTTCTGATGTGTTCTTGTGTGTGTTCTGCTGTGCTCATGCGCTCTCCTATCTCGTATGTTCCTGTGTGTGTTCTGCTGCGTTACTTTGTGTTCTGCTGTCTCCTTGTGTGTGTTTTCTGCCGTGTTCATGTGTGTTCTCCTATCTCGTATGTTCCTGTGTGTGTGTTCTGCTGTGCTCATGCGTTCTCCTATCTTGTATGTTCCTGTGTGTGTGTTCTGCTGTGGTTCTGTGTATGTTCTGTTGTGTTCTTGTGTGTGTTCTGCTGTGTTCTTGTGTGTTCTCCTATCTCATATGTTCCTGTGTGTGTTCTGCTGTGTTCCCATGTATGTTCTGCTATGTTTCTGTGTGTGTTCTGTTGTGTTCTTGTGTGTCCTGCTGTGTTCTTGTATGTCCTGCTGTGTTTCTGTGTGTGTTCTGCTGTGCTCTTGTGTGTGTGTGTTCTGCTGTGTTTCTGTGTGTGTTCTGCTGTGTTTCTGTATGTGTGTTCTGCTGTGTTCCTGTGTGTGTTCTGCTGTGTTCCTGTGTGTGTTCTGCTGCGTTCCCGTGTGTGTTCTGCTGTGTTTCTGTGTGTGTTCTGCTGTGTTCCTGTGTGTGTTCTGCTGCGTTCCCGTGTGTGTTCTGCTGTGTTTCTGTATGTGTGTTCTGCTGTGTTCCTGTGTGTGTTCTGCTGTGTTCCTGTGTGTGTTCTGCTGTGTTCCTGTGTGTGTTCTGCTGCCTTCCCGTTTGTGTTCTGCTGTGGTCCTGTGTGTGTTCTGTCGATGTTTTGCTGCCGTGTTGCGTGTGAGGACACTGCCACGTCAGCAGCGTTTCCACCCTGATCCCCGAGTGCCTGCGCTGAGCCGAATGCAGCTGAGTGAGCATTTTGACATGGCTGTCCCTGCACTGCCAACCTCCGCTCACACACACACACACACACACACACGCGCACACACACACCCACACACTGTCCTTCGCTCAGCTCCAGCACCATACATGCTGCTGCTGCTCCATATGGATGACGGCTCCTGGGTTCAGTCCTGGTTCACATCTCCCTCCAGTTCACCTCAGTGATAGACGCTCACCTGGCCTCAGGTCTCCGCAGTAACGCTGCAGTTTGTGCTGCAATGCCAAAGAGGACATTAGTATTCTCTCAACCTTTAGTTATTGATGGAAAGTCAGCTGAGCACTGTGTTGTTCTGCAGCTCTCACATTAGTCACATCATATAACCATTATTAGTTATATCTTAAATTTGAAGGTTTACATGCAACATAATAATAAATTAAACAATGGAGGCTAAACGGCTCCAAAGTTTAGTCCACATTGACTTCTATTGTGCTGACTGTGTGGAAAAGTTTTAAAAAAGTGAACTCAGTATCAGTGGTGGAAGAAGTACTCAGGTTCTTTACTTCAATAATAGTACAGTACAACAATGTAAAAATACTCAATTACAAGTAAGTGCAAGTCCTGCATGAAATAGAAATCCACTGAGGTAAAAGTACTGCAGTATTATGAGTGATGTAGTATGCAGTATTACAGTAAAAGTACCGTAGTATTATGAGTGATATAGTATGCAGTATTACAGTAAAAGTACTGCAGTATTATGAGTGATGTAGTATGCAGTATTACAGTAAAAGTAGTGATATATTATTATATATGACATCATTAGATTATTAATAGTGAAGCTTCAGTGTTAGAGCAGCATGTTACTGTTGTAGCTGCTGGAGGTGGAGCTAGTTTATACTACTTTATAAGTTAGCTAGTTTACACTATTTTATATACAGTTAGCTAGTTTACACTACTTTATATACAGTTAGCTAGTTTATACTACTTTATATACAGTTAGCTAGTTTACACTACTTTATATACAGTTAGCTAGTTTATACTACTTTATGTACAGTTAGCTAGTTTACACTACTTTATATACAGTTAGCTAGTTTATACTACTTTATATACAGTTAGCTAGTTTACACTACTTTATATACAGTTAGCTAGTTTACACTACTTTATATAGGCTACAGTTAGCTAGTTTACACTACTTTATATACAGTTAGCTAGTTTACACTACTTTATATACAGTTAGCTAGTTTACACTACTTTACAGTTAGCTAGTTTAGTCCAGTGGTTCCCAACCTAGGGGTGGGGCCCCTTCAAAGGGTCAACAGATACATCTGAAGGCTGGGGGTGGTTGTGGTTCAAGACAGGGGGAATTCCTGGCTTCTCCAGTCCATGTGTCAAAGTGTCTTTGAGTGTGTTTGTGTGTGTATGTGAATGATTATATCCTCCTGATGAGCAGGTTGGCACCTCGCCTGGCAGCCTGCCATCAGCACATGAATGTGTGTGTGGATGGGTAAATGTGGTTTGTAGTGTAACAGCCTTTTGAGTGGTCTGAAAACAAAAAAGGCATTAGGGCCTATACAAATGCAGTCAATTTACCATCCATTCATGATTAATGGGAGAGGAAAGAAGAAAAAGTTCAGATACACAAATGTGTTTTCAGTTTTTGGACTTTTTCTCTAATCTTTGATTTTTGTGAAATATTGGATCATTTGAACATTTATTGAAATTAAACTATGTGAGAATCACTATTTGGTGGAGCTGTTAATAACTCATCTGAAATGTGAGTCTGACTACACACTGCTTTTTTGTAAGACGCCAAAAGACAAAAATGTTGGAAACAATGTGTTGTATTTTAAAAGCTTGTTATATTATCCATTGTGTCAAATCTTAATCTGAAGTAAATAAAGCTGTCAAATAGCTAATTGTAGTGGAGTAGAAAGTGCAATATTTCCTTCCGAAATGTAGCACAGTGGAAGCATAAAGTTGCATTAATGGAAAGTGCAAGTGCCTTAACACTGTACAGTACAGAGTAAATGTACTTATAGTTACTTTCCACTACTGTCAGTATTGAGAAATCAATGTACGCAATTGTGAAAAATTGTAATGTCACACTCCTAAACAATAGTTGGCGCTGTGCAGCTTTTACACCGCCAATTACACACAAAGAAGACAAATAAGAGTTTATAAAAACAAAACTTAGAGCGTAGCATCGAAAGTGAATGTGGACCATCGGACTGAGACCACCTCCTCGGTGGGTCGGTACGGTTGTGTTTGACCTCAGCCGAGTCTGTCAGGCCTGCTCTGATGAAGCTTTCTGGAGGGGGAAACGAAGCAGAGTCTGAAACAAGTGGACCAAACAACACAGGTTAGGAAACACCCAGATGTCCACATCTGTCATCAGACGTGGTCACGTGGTTATCAGCTGGCTGTGTGATGTCAGTGTCTGTCAGTGAGTGTTACAGATGTTTTACAGATGTTTTACGGACACTGTAGACATGGGAGGCTGCTGCTGCTACTGTTGTTGTGTTCCTGTGTGTGTGTGTGTGTGCGTGTGTGTGTGTGTGTGTGTGTGTGTGTGTGTGTTTGTGTGCGCTCGTGTGTGGTCGCTTCTTTCGGGGACAAATATCAGAATAAATACCAGTTAATTGGGAGCAGCAGCTGTCCAATTGAGGATACAATCTATGTCCCTAATTCGGAAAAAGTAGATTTAGTTTTGGTTATGTTTATTGTTAGGGTGTATCTCCAAGAAATTAATGTAAATCTATGTGATGTCCCTGAAAGTCCCTCTTATTCAACATGTTACATTCATTTTGATTACTTTACTTTCACTTTTTCGTTTTTTATGCTTCTTACGGGAACTAGACAACAGGAAAAGTTCTGTTTCCTTAATTGCTTCCTTTGTTTTCGTTCCTCCTTGCTTGATTTCCGCACAACTTCCGCAATCTCGATTGCTTTGGTTTGTCGGCCCACCCAAAAGAATTCTATTATTTCAAATGTCAATATGAACCTTTAAACGTCAGAAACATACATGCATCATAAAATCATGTAAAATCAACCTCTAGTAAAAGAGAGGGAGATTAGCATAATGACCTCCATGAAGAGGCAGAAAATTGAGCAAGCAATAATATGAGAGAGATAAAGGTACGTTTGCATTAGTAGCAATATAAGAGGGATGCCCAGGACTTAAACCTCTGCTGAGGCATGTTAAAAAGTTTTATGAAGTGTATATTATGAAATGTACACTGTTCTGAAAACTTGATAACGTTTTGAGTAAACCTGCTAACAGGCAAAACTTTTTCTCAGGATTTCTAAATTGTTAGAAGGTCTAGTCGTTGTTAGACATTTTAATACGAAATACGAAATAAATATTATAGCTTTAATACAGAGGTGTTCTTCTTATAGTTGTAATAATCTTATGCTCATCTTAATTGGGGACTTTTTATTTTATTTTCTATTACCAAATATGCATTGTTGTTTTCTGCAGATGGGGCCCATTTGAATGTATCAGGCGCCCTTTATATGTTTTCACCTCTCAGACAACCTGAGCCAACCACTGCTTCCTTCCTACTTTCATTCGTTCTTTTTGCTCCTTGCTTCCTTTCTTTATTGAACTATTCTTAAGTTTATTCCTCTCTTTTTAAAATAAATGAGTTAAAGTAATGCAGGCATGGCTCGAACTTAAATAACCTTTATCTTTATGACTCTGCCTTACAGTAAGACTGTCAGCATTAAAATGTCTTTCACAGGTTTACAACACAGGAGAAAACACAGAGTAGATTTAGAAGATATTTCCTGGACTGTGTTTTGAATCCAAACGTTAAATGTTATTTATTTTTCAGTACATAATTACTTTTATGTACGTTTTAATGTTTGCACAACGTCAGAGATGTCATGCATACGTGTAACTGTGTGAGGAGTGAACTGAGATCAGCTGGGAAAAAATACAGATGTTCGGGATCTCCTGTCTCCATGGAAACAACACTGATATCCTCCCCACCTTCTGCAGCTTGTGTACACAACATTGTTCACAGCGCATCTACAGTGTTTTCATATAGGCTACTGTAGGTCATCTGATATCAGTGTCTACCAGCTTATTTCCTACAGGTTTCACAGCAGTGTTTAATCTATTACATCATCTAAACATATTTCAGAATCTAATTTAATGATAATCATAAACTCATAGTTTTCTGTTCTGCATAAAAAAGATAAGTTTCGATGTAATGATTATTTTTCACCACTGGATGGTGCTGTTACTCTAAATTTGTGATATGTGAACTGAACCATTCAGCCAAAAAACAGTTTTTGACATTTTTACTATTATTATTATTATTATTATTATTATTTCTATGTGTTTATAAACATTGTGCATAGTTTTCAAAATGTATTTTTATTTTATTTTATTATCTTACTACCTTTTAGATTGTTGTTTTTTAAATGTTCAATTCAAAGTATTATTATTACTATTATTATTATTATTATTATTATTATTATTATTATTATTATTATATTATTATTATCATTGTTATTATTATTATTTTACACATCAAAGGACACCTAAAAGACATTTTCCACTTTTTGACCTCTTTAAAAGTAAACAGAGAAGGGATTTCTGGCACAACTTTACCTACTTCCACTGTGCATGAATAAAGGAAAGTAGTATGAAGGGGTCCAGACTCCAACGACACTTACAAAGCAGTGTTCCTCAAAGTTTTTCATATCAAGGACCCCTGAACTGACACAAATTAGACCACAGGTTCCCATCTCATAAATTTTTGCTATTTGATGTTTTATTACAGAGCGTGTATGAAACCCATGACCATGTTTTTGTGTTAGATCAACCCCCCCCCCAACCCCCAACGGCGAGTTCAAACAAGTCAGGCCAGTCAGGTGATACTGTGCTGTTGCCTTTAAAAAATGTTATCACTACCACACACTTGAATAGATTCAGCCGAGTGCTGAGTTGGGAATGAGTCACAGGCAGAAATGGGCGTGTTTCAATTTATCGATGTGGAGAAAGGAAAACGAAAGCTAATACACCTATACTTCACCTGTTGGAAGTTTTGCCTGGGAACGATTGCTAATAAGGTGATTTAGTTGTTTCATCAGATTCAGTCGACTCGACACATGCATGTGGTCTCCAGCACCGTAAACGATCACATTTTGAAGCTTGATTTTTTTTCTTCTTCTTTTTTTAATCCTCGCAGGTAGTACGATGATGAGGCTCCTATAAGGGAACAGCACAAGGAAACACAGAGAAGAAAATGTCTACACCAAGGTAAAGTTTGTTAGTGTGCTGCGCAGACAATAAGGGAAATGCCTTTCTTAACAACTATGTGTCAAAAAGGTTAAAGTATGTGTGCTGATTAGACCGTATTCCAAAACTCAAGAAACATATGTAATAATGCTTTATGTTACATGTCAGTTTTAATTTGCAGGTGTAATTTTTAAGACGTTGTGCATAACTGGTGGTACAATTTGGTAAAAAAAAAAAAAAAAAAAAAAGCTGGTTATGTTGTTTTATAGTTGAGTTCATGTGTCAATTTGCACCCCCCAAAAAAGAGTTGACTAGTTTGTGTGTCAAATGACATATTTGCATTTTTGGTTGTTTTTCTATAATTTTCTGTAATGGGTGAGAGTCTATTTCAGTAACACACCTCTTATAAGAACCATTATATAAGAAATACATGTTTAAGGAATATGCCAAAATGTAATGAGTTCTTAAGACTGTAATCTAATGTGTTTTGGAAATTAACAACTAAACCTTAACTGTTAAATACCTGCAAATTACTCAAAAACCTTAAAATAGTATAAAATGAAGGACCTGTAATATTAAGTGATACTAAACAATAATCACTAATAATTTGTAAAAATGTTTAAAAATATATCCAAAATGAGACATGATTAGTTTTTAAACCCTTGTACACTCACTTACCTGACCCTTTTGATAGTGTCTTGTATTAATATTGTTGTATTAATCGCCATTGTAAAATCAATACACAGTTTAAAATATATTATTTTGCAAGTGATTACACTCAAAGAATGTTTAAAATACTGTGTAATAATGGGAAAAATTCACATTTTCCCAAACCTTGAATTCACTTGCTTTAAAACTATGTGCTCTCTGGCGACATCTGCTGGTCTTTTTGCGTAAATGCAACAGCAAACAAAAAAACAGTGGCGCACCCTGAATAGGCCCTTTGCACAGCAGAAAAAGCGCAGGCGTTACAGATGTTACTGATAGTATTGATGACTGTGACAATCACAGGATCTTAACACAGATTTATCACACATTTTATACATGCTTGTTCTACTTGGATATGCCAAAATGCCCCTCTGTGAGAAAGCCTGTTATTATGTAGATCAGTGGTTCCCAACCTTTTTGGCTTGTGACTCTTAAAACAAAGAATTCTCTACTTGCTCCTCCACCCTGTTAATTATCTTGCCTTCAAGTTTATTTTGCAACCTTTTGGAGAGGTAGACCTTCATATATATATATATATATATATATATATACCTTGCGGTTATAGTTTAATCATTTATTTTCTATAATTTTGTGTATAAAAGTGTATGTGACTATACGTGTAGCTAAGTTTGAGCTTAATTACAATATTAGTGTTATTAGACTATTATCAGCTAACAAAAATTGTGGTCTAGAATAGAATCGATTATTCCTATTATTCTGTAATATAAGCTTAGCTGAGACTTGACCCTAAAGGTGGCTTTACACTTCTTCAAACATGCTTGTTGGATGGTGGTCATGGTAATTTCTGTAGCTTTTTAAAACAAACAAGCCTACTTCCTGGCAAGATAGGACAGCTGTGAGGAAGTAATAAAGGAGTCAGGTCGAGGTCTGATTTTCACTCTGCATTTGATTGAAGCTGGTGTGAACAACTATAAACACCTTTGTCATTAGAAACAGCTCCAATTGATAAGTGTGTCATGCAAAATGTACAGCATATTCTTTCATTCACTTTCCAAACCGTGGACACGTGGCCACTCCATCACAGAGCTAACATTTAGTGAGAGAAATATCCATTCACACTTACTGGTTTACAATAAGAGAGAAGTTGATTGCTTGAATTTGTTATGAAGTCTCACACACTGGATGTTGTTTTGTTTTACAGAGAGGAACTACAGGAGGCCTTGTGCCAGTACACCGCAGATACCCTCATCTGCATCCACACAGTGAAAGAATTCTGTGATAAGATCTCCAAATGGATGCTTGGAAGGGAGACAGAGTTGAACATGTTCATGGACATTAAAGACAGAACTGACCAAATTGACCTGGGCATCGGCCATGTTACCCAGTCAGAGAGCAAAGGCAAGGCTTTTCTGGAGTATATGAAGAGTAAGGTGACCCAAGTGACTGCAGACAGCAGGCGTGAAGAGCTGGAGCAGGAGCTTGCTGGTGTGTTGAAGGACACTCTGGGAGGACTGGAGAAGCTTGACTGCTTCCTGGATGCAGTGGAGAGGCTGGCGGTCACCTCGCTGCATGTGTTTAGTGAGGAGAACCGGCTGTTACATCTGCCCCAAGGGATCAGTCCTGACACTGTTCAGGTTGGCATCATTGCTGCTCGCCAGGTCTGCCCACTCCTCCTCGAGTTCAAAAGAGATGCAAGCGTTTTCTTCCTTCCCAAACTTCAGAATGCGGAAGTGTTCGCGTATCAGTTGGACAAATACATCCAGACCACCCAGAACATCTGTGACAAGTTAGCGAAATGGTAAACTGACAGTTTGTTTTCAACAGCACATTCTGGTCTTTGAAATAACACATTTGGAAAAGAAATAATCTATTGTAGAAAGTAAATGTAACTCTTTCTATCACAGCTGTTTTGCTCAGTTTTCACTGAAGATGGCTACGAATGCTGTGGTAGACCTTGATGCACATGTGTCTGAAGATGACATACGAAGAATGCTTTGCCACATTAATCAGCTCGAAGAAATCAGGTAAGCAACGCTCCTGTGTTTGGCCCATACACCACTGATTGGTTTGAATTGTAGCCAGGTAACAGTAGCTAAAAGGGCAGGTTTCACAATCATGTAACATACATACCAAAATATTGTGACAATGGTTCAATTCTGTGAGTCCCAGGACAGCAGCAAGTGAACCAACTATCAATGACAGCTGTAAATCAACTGAAGTAGTTGCTGCTTGTTTTGTCCCCAAATATTATGTCAACAGTGTCTGCAGTTACAGTAATGTAAATGTATGCTAGCAACAGCTCTATGAACTGTAATGTCAAACTGTTGGATGGTCTATGCACCACTTTGGATGGATTGACATAAATTGCTGTGAAACATTCATGGTCCCAAGACCCCAGTTTTTTAGTGAATTATATTGGCAGCTATTGAATTAGTTGCTGTGAAATTCATGGTTCCCAAAGGATGAAGCCTTCAGACATTGATAATTTTCATAAACGTGTTAGAATCAGTCACGCTAAATCCATGTGATTTGAATCTCGAAGCACTTTAAAAGCTAAAGTACAGATAAAAGTAATGTCCCACAGGGTGAATCCTTTTGACTTTGGTGATCCTCTAACCTTTTGTCTAGTGCCACCAGCAGGTCAAACTTCTCACTTTTCCAGTACAATATACAGTGTATCTACTGAGTAGATTTGTAAAATATTTGGTAGACATTAATGGTTCCCAGGCATAGTATTATATTGATTATATTGGTGATTCTTCTTTGGGGGATCTTTCTTGTAATGCCACCATGAGTTTGACATTTGTGATTTTGAGTGTGATGGGTGGGATGAATTGTCATAACCCTTACTGTTTTATCTGCAGCAGCACCATCATAAGTGCATTATGAAGGCAGCTTGTAATAGCCAGTTTGATTATAGCAAGAAAACCCCATTTTAACATTTATTTGGGCACGAGTTGTTATCGTGCTTCTTGTATCCTCCTGTATGTTCCAAAAATGTCATAGTGACTTTTGAAGTAACATGCTGACTTTTAAGATGTGTCATCTTCTTATATATTCTTTTTCCATTTTTTTCTTCTTTACTTTTCTCTTCTTTAGGAAGGACCAGCACTTTCGGATGGTGTTCTTGTTTCAGGAGAATTCGTGTCGTCAGTTCATCAGTGAGTTCGATGAACGACAGCCCAGGATGCTGCAGTTTCTAAATGACCTGGAGGAGAACGCTGTTCAGCTAGACAGGATGAATAAAGGCGCAAAGATCTCTAGTGTGGCAGGAAGCTCAGTGGGGGCAGTTGGAGGTATTCTTTCCATCATTGGTTTGGCATTAATTCCTGTAACTGCTGGGGTGTCTCTCGCTCTGACCATGACTGGGGTGGGGCTGGGAATTACCAGTGGAGTCAACAGTGCTGTCACCACAGCTACAGAGATTGGAGTCAACCGCACATGTCAAAAGAAAGCCAGCGAAACCTTCCAGAGCTTCATGGAAGATGTGCAGATTCTCCAGGATTGTCTGGAGGAGGCCATCAACAGGGAAACAAGTGGGCTAGATGTGGCTGTGGGAGTAGGCAAGGTGTTAGGTAAAGTGTGTCTTCTTGGGAAAGGCATAGACTCACTTGTTGATGCTGCCTCTGCTGCTAAGTTGTTGAAAAGTGAAGAGATGATAGTAAGTGCTGGCAAGGTGGTGGCCGAGGAAGGTAAAGCATTGCGTAACGTGCCCAGGTTGGCGTCAGATGTCCCAGATATTGGTCAGGCAGCAGTCAAAGGGCCCCTTGCTCTCACCAAGTCAGCCAGGGCCGGCCTCATCGCTCTCAATGCTCTTTTTGTTGGCATGGACATCTTCTTTATCTGCAAAGACAGTGTCAGTCTGGCCAAAGGCAACGAGACTGAAGTCTCAAAGTTCATCAGAGCCAGAGCTGCACTTTGGAGCTCAGAGATGAGCTCGTGGCAGAAGATCCACGATTCACTGAGTCAGGGTCTGCTGACATCAGAGAAAAAACAAATTACCCTGGAGACGCCATTTGAGCCGGAGATGGAGATCAAGAAAGAAAAAGAACCAGAAATGGAGTTTCCATCTGATGAAGTGGATGAAAAAGTGAAAGAAAAAGAGCTTTGTGTAATACAGTAGAACCAACTTCCAAAGTGTTTTCTTTTTGCCAACTCTGACTAATGTAATGTTTAATGTAATTAAACTTTGTTGAAATGCATTAAATCTATACATTTGATCAAGAATGACAATATGCCAAAAATAAAAAATACCACTTATAACACTAGAGTTACCGTTTGCTACCATGTCCAGTGCTCCAGTGCATGTTTTACCAAATAAAGAGAACCCATTGCTTACATGAGATTGTATTTGAGCCTTATCTGCTTCAAACATTAGACACCAAGTAGCCAAAATAAATGTGTTTTAATGTTAGTTGTGTCTTCATACACTGGAGCAGGAGCCTAAGCGTCTTTCCAGTTTTTGAGATATGGTGTTTATTTACTGAACAGTTGTAGCATCACTTTTGCATTCATCTGTAAATAATTACTAATAATACTGTATTTTTGCACTTCTGCATACTAACGCAATTCCATTGACTTTGTACCCTTACTGCATAACGACAAAGTTGAATCTAATCTATTGTTTTATAAAGTGGAAGCAGTTTTCCAATTATGTGTATACATGGAGGCCTTTGCATTATTTTATTTTTAAAATGCTTTGATTTATAATGAAACTATATTACTGTTTTCATCATTTTTACTGTCTTATTAATCTGATTTGATAAAAGATCTGTATTAAATAAATTTTTGTAAATGTAAGACATAAATTGACTTTCTTTTGTCTAGTTTTCTGTGTTTTTTAGTCTTGCATGCAAACTTTAGTTGAACAAATAGAAACTTGTGTTAGTGACTAGTATTCACATGTAGACTTGACAAACTGACACAGAAAGACACATCACATCTACGACCACAGATCTCACAACAAACACTGAATTATAATCAGCCTCTCGGCACAAATGCACATAACACTTCTTTCAGAGGTGTGGTTACACTTTCTTGGACAGTGATACAGTGCTAATTTAACCTCTACAAATAGAAGAAAGTGTAACTGAAAGTTTGTTTATCTTCATTAGCACGTTTTGATAATTTACATAAAGTATAAGCAATTTCAAATAGCTACCATGTCCAACTTGCAACCTGTCTTTAAGCAAGATTGAAAGAAATGTGCTGAACTGACACTATGTTATAACTTTGAAAGAACCACCCAGTAGTAACACTGTAATAAGAGGGAATGATACAGCTAATCTACTCAAAATAATTACATTATATCAGTTTCATATCCAATCATGAGTATAATATTGAAGGAAAAGGTTTGTGATTTTCCATATTGTCTTATTGTCAACGAACTCTGCTGTTGTTCAGAAACATAAAAACACATCAATGAGCTACACTGCTGCACTGGTTGACATGTTGTTTCACCACAAATAGTTTGGTCACATTAATTTATTTAGAATCAGTTCATGTCAAGCACTAATGTCAGCTGTCATGTTTTCTGTCTAAGATACTTTTTAACCAAGAAACACTTATACTCACATGCTGTCCAGTCATTCTATTAAGCATTAAACCATGAACAGAAAGTTTACTTCTTCATTATGGTTGAACACTGAGACAAAATGAGAGAATAAACAGAATGAGCAGGAAGAAAATGAGAGGGTTAGTAAGAATAACAGAACAGCAGTGAAGAACTGACTAAGTCAAAGTGTCATAGCTGGAAACAGTAAAAACAAAACTTTGTCAGTCAATTAAATTATGTTTTCTTTTCCCTTATGACCACAGTGAGGTGGATTTTATTACAAACACTATTTGAATTTTTCATTACATCAACTAAGTAATGTGTTTACATATTTACGTATCTATGTATTAAATATTTAATATATTTTAATGTTTTTGGAGGGAAACAGATGGAAGTAGGGTGAAAGGTAGCTGTTGGTTTAAAAGTAAATTTTAAAAAATCAGTCAGATGACCTTCTCAGCAGATAAAGGAAGTGGTGGGTGGGGTGGTGCTTGGCAGGAAAGCATTTCGCTGAAGAAGCTGCTCACCAACGCATAGTTGTACATAAGGAAAGAAGACACTTTGAGACGTGAGAAATGTCTGTGGCAAGGTAAGTTTTTATTCAATGAGCTTCTACTGTGTCTTGGTATTAATTTAAATATGCACTTTATATCCAAATCAACATGTAGCCTACTTAATATATTTCACATATTTTATATTGTAAACTCCAAAACTGTATATTATGTTATACTTAATGTGTGTTGGCGGGGGTTATAAAATTCAACAAAAAGACACCAACGAAACATATCCACTACAATAAGGTGAAAGTGTTTGTCTTCACAGGCTTTGTGGTTATATTTCAATCATTTACTTTATATGATTTGTGCATATGTGTTATGGAAGAGGATTGGAGCCACATGTGAAAAAAAATTCAGAGTTCTTTTTCATGGCCCTAAACTTCTAAAGCTAACATTTTATTCAAGTTGATGACAATTACGCTCAAGTGCAACACAACTGTTGTGAGTAAGAAGCCAATAAGTTCTTCTTCAAACAACCACTTGTTTAACAAGAATAAACATGTAGAAAAGAGGTATTTTCAACTGTTTTGGCTACAGTGTCCCATCCACCGTCCATAGTCTATGTTTAATACCGTCTTGTGTGACACAAGCAGAGACCATGCTGGTTAAACTAATAACAGATTATTGTAAACTAACCTACTAGACAAGAGATGCACTTCAGGTGTGTGTCAGGTTGTTTGCACTCTCCTGGTTTTCTTTATCAGTTTATTAATATGGCGTTATTTTGGTGCCACATTAGTGAGTGCGGAGCAGGGTTATTATAGTTTTGAAATTTTCATTAGTTTTTATTTCTATTTAGTTTTTCAGTTTGCTTTTTTGTTTCAGTTTAGTTTTTATTTAGTTTTAGTCTTAGTTTTAGTTAACTATAAAAACCCTGGTGCACAGTGGGACTCTCAAGCAAACACTTTATATTTTTAACAGAAAAAAATGAATCTGAGCAAACAAAAATTGGTCCTGTGCGCGCCCAACTCTGTCTGAATGCTTGCTCGAGTTGGTACAGTGTAATGAACCACAAAACCATTTCATCACAGACTGGTAGGAAGCAACTCTGATTGGCTGTTTTGCATCAAATCAGGCTGCTTCCTCAAAAGGCAAAGGCAGAATTATATATATAATAAGAGACCAGTTGATTGTTTGAATTTGTTTTGAAATCTCATGCACTGGATGTTGTTTTATATTACAGAGAGAAACTACAGGAGGCCTTGTGCCAGTACATCACAGATACCCTTATCGACATCAACACAGTGAAAGAATTCTGTGAGATCAATGAATGGGTGAATGAGAGGAACATAGAGTTGAACATGTTCATGGACATTAAGGTCAAAGCTGACAAAATTGACCTGAGCATCGGTCATGTTACCCATTCAGAGAGCAAAGGCAAGGCTTTGGGGGAATATATGATGAGTAAAGTGACCCAAGTGACTGCAGACAGCAGGCGTGAAGAGCTGGAGCAGGAGCTTGCTGGTGTGTTGAAGGACACACTGGGAGGACTGGAGAAGCTCGACTGCTTCCTGGATGCAGTGGAGAGGCTGGCGGTCACCTCGCTGCATGTGTTTAGTGAGGAGAACCGGGTGTTACATCTGCCCCAAGAGATCAGTCCTGTCACTGTTCAGGTTGTCATCAAAGCTGCTCGGGAGGTTTGTCCTCTCCTCCTCGAGTTTAAAAGAGATGCAAAGGCCTTCTTCCTTCCCAAACTTCAGAATGTGGAAGTCCTCGAATATAAGTTGAAAAAATACATCCAGACCGCCCAGAAGATCTGTGATGAGTTAAAGAAAAGGTAAACTTTTCATAAACCTTGTTAATGAAATGCCACAACCCAATCCTAAAAAATGACTTATGGAGAACTTAAGAGCATTTAATGAATAAAACATAGTTTCGTAAATAGAACTTCTATTTTTTGTCAAAATATCTGGTTTGTAC
The DNA here is from genome assembly GCF_027409825.1 of Scomber japonicus. NCBI lineage: Eukaryota > Metazoa > Chordata > Actinopteri > Scombriformes > Scombridae > Scomber > Scomber japonicus. Next base: position 25,567,509 of record NC_070595.1, read on the forward strand.
AAAAGACATTATTTGAAATGTAATCTCTAAATTAATGATATAGTTATATAATTCACAGCTCTTTCAGTGAGTCTCACCTGAGTGTGAATATGGAAACTGTGGTAGATCTTGGTGAGGATTTTTCTGAAGATGACATACAAAGGATGCTTCGTCACATTAATGAGCTTAATAAAATCAGGTAAGCATGAAGTGATAAGAGGTTTGATGGTGCTGAAATATTATCTCATTGTGGTTGTGCAAAGTTGTTTTATATCTGAAATATAGTTTATGCTAGAGACAGCTTTATGTGGTATTTCAGATATTTAAAAACATGTTTTATAGAAAATGTGTTAAACAAATGAATGGACATTCAAAAGCAAAAAATATCTGGAGGAGGTTTGGCTTGTCTAAAACTAGTTTTAAAAAGTTGTCTTTAGACTGCAATACTGAAAGGATTGAATACATCTAGTCAGTATTACGTCAGTGTACTGTATTGTAGTCCATCGACTGCAGGAGGGTTTATGGTTCAATCCCCTGCTCCCTCTTTCCATGAGTATAGTGTGAATGTGTAAATGAGACAGAAATTGTGCTAAATAACTAAAGCCAATTTATTATGTCTGTACAAATTGTACAAATAACATTTTCTCACTTTTTTTCTTTTCTCTTTATCAGGATAGACCAGCACTTCCGGATGTTGTTCTTGTTCGAGAAGGACTCATGTTGTCGCTTCATCAGTGAGTTTGATGATCGACAGCCCAGGATGCAGCAATTTCTAAATGACCTGGAGGAATGCGCTGTTCACCTATACAGCATGAATAAGGGAGCAACAATCTCCAGTGTGGCAGGAAGCTCTGTGGGGGCAGTTGGAGGTATTCTTTCCATCATTGGTTTGGCATTAAGTCCTTTAACAGCTGGAACGTCTCTCCTTCTGACCGTGACAGGGCTTGGACTGGGAATTACCAGTGGAGTCAACAGTGCTGTCACCACAGCTACAGAGATTGGAGTCAACTACGTATATCAAAAGAAAGCCAGCAAAGCCTTCCAGAGCTTCATGGAAGATGTGCAGAGTCTCCAGGATTGTCTGGATGAGGTGTCTAGTCAAACAGTCACCAACACAGAAGTAAGTATGACAGATGTGGCTGTGGGAGTGGGCGAGGTCACTTTGTCAATTGTTGACACTGCCTCTGCTATTAATGATACATTGAAAAGTAAAGAGCTGGTTGCAGGTGTTGGCAAAGTGGTGACCCAGGAAGGTGTAGCATTACATAACGTGGTGTCAGATATCCCAGATATTGGTCAGGCAGCAGTCAAAGGGCCCCTTGCTCTTACCAAAACAGCCATGTTCTTCGATGCTCTTTTTCTTGGCATGGACTTCTTCTTCATCTGTTATGGCAGCATCAGTCTGGCCAAAGGCAGCGAGACTGAAGTCTCAAAGTTCATCAGAGCCAGAGCTGCACTTTGGAGCTCAGAGATGAACTCATGGCAGAAGATCCATGATTCACTAAGTCAGGGTCTGCTGACATCAGAGAAAAAACGAGCTACCTTGGAGACGCCATTTGAGCCGGAGATGGAGATCAAGACAGATGAAGAAACAAAAATTGAGTTACCATCTGATGAAGTGGATGAAAATGTGAAAGAAAAATGTTGTTGTGTAATACAGTAGAACCAGCAGAGTTTCACAATGTGCTTTTTTTCTTTTCTACCAACTCTGATTAATGTAAATGAACCATGAGTGAAAATCCACCTAATAGCTGAAAATCATTGATCAGTATTGAACATCACTTAAGTCATTTCTAATGATATTAACTGTATTTGTTTTCCTTAACTGGATGTATATACCTTTTGCCAAATTTGAAGCTTGTTTGAAAACATAATTCATTATGTCTGTATGTATCATATTAAGTGATACATTTGATCAAGAATAGCTTTATGTGAAAAATAAGAGTACTTCTTTTAACACAAGCAGTTGCAGTTTGCCACCATGTCCAATACTCCATTGTATGTTTTACCAAATAAACAGAGCTTAATGAGATTGTATTTGAATAATGCTAAGTGCCTTGCCTGCTTCATTCATTAGCCAAAATAAACGTTTATATAAATGTAATGTTAGTTGTGTCTTCACACAGTTTCGGATATTGTGGTGTGTCTATACACTGCGAGCATGAGATATGGTGTTTACTTACTGAACTAACTCTGAAGATATAGCATCACTTTCCTGCATTCATCTGTAAATAATTACTAATAATACTGTATTTTTGCACTTCTGGTTGGATACTAACTCCATTTCATTGGCTTTGTATCCATACTGCACAATGACAAAGTTGAATCTAATCTAATGTTTCATAAAGTGGAAGCAGTTTTCCAATGATGTTTAACCATGGAGGTCTTTGTAATATTTTACTTTTATAATACTTTGATTTATAATGAAACTATATTACTGTTTTCATCATTTTTACTGTCTTATCAATCTGATTTGATAAAAAGATTTGTATTAAATAAATATCTGTAAATGTAAGACATAAATTGACTTTCTTTTGTCTACTTTGTCTACTAAGTTTTGTCTTCTAGAAAACTGAAATAGGACACTAATTTTAAAGGAAGAAAGAAAATAATTAACATTTTTTACTTTGACTTTAACTGCTGACACAATATATCTCCTACTTCACTGTAAAGTTCATTCTCAGTGTTTGTGCACTGGAGGCTTCAAGTTTCCACATCACACTTGTTGCACTGAACCACGATTGGGTACAAACTGGTTGTGATGTCACAAATTCTTTATTTACATTTTGTATTAGTGAATTAAAACTATAATTTGAAGTTATTACATTCGTATCGTCAACAAATAATAGACTTGCAGACTGACCTTAAAGACAGTTATTAGAATAGTTTTCTGTGTTTTTTAGTCTTGCATGCAAACTTTTCTACTAGTTGAACAAATAGAAACTTGTGTTAGTGACTAGTATTCACATGTAGACTTGACAAACTGACACAGAAACACACATCACATCTACGACCACAGATCTCACAACAATTATAATCAGCCTCTCGGCACAAATGCACACTCATCACACTTCTTTCAGTGTGATGACTCCTTCACGGGCAGAGATGCTCACTTCCTCCTTAATCTCTACAAAGAGAAGAAAGTGTAAGAGAGAGTTTGTTCATCTTCATTTACACACGTTTTGATAATTTACACAAGGTAAAAGCAAGAAAAATACATAGATGAAATGTAAGATTTTTTAATCATGAGTATCACTGTGCATTTTTTGTTGAAATAATACTTCTGGGGAAAACAAGGGGAAGGAAAAAAAGCTTGAAAAAGGTCCCCAGATCAGCATTTTGGGCAGTGACTAGAGAGATAACCAGGATTCCTCCCAATCCTCCTCAAATCCTCTCACAGATGATTACAAATAGCTCTCAGGTGCTTCTGAGAGAAAAAAAAAGAACAGACAGGTAGCAAAAGAGGGAGGGAGCCAGAGAGCGACAGAGATAAACGAGAGGGACAGAGTGAGACCAAGCGGCAAGCAGGGTGCAACATCGCCCGTACAGGGCCACACAGAACAGAAAGTAGGAAGTGATAATAACAGGTTTGATGGTGCTAAAATATTCATTAAGCCTTGATGCACTTGTGCAAAGTTGTCTCGCATTTGAAATGTACTTGAACCTTTCAATAGTAGAGACAGTTCAAGCTTTATTTGGTATTTCAACTATTTAAAAACCTGTTTAATAGAAAATGTGTTTACAAAATTAATGAGCATCCCATGATTAATTATTCTCTTATTATATCATATGTAAAATGGTCTATATGAATCCAGTGTGCTTGAGACATTGAAAATGAATGCAATGATTGCTATTACCGTATTGTTAAAATAGTGCAGGTGCATTAAAAGGACACTAGGGGGCAACGCACCCTTGATTATGAAGAACACTTGTATCAGTTCAGGCTGTAGCTCAGCAGTTTATCCATCGATTGCTGAAGGGGTTGGTGCTTCAATCCCCTGCTCCCTCGTTCAACAAGTGCAGTGCTAAGTGTGCAAAATAACTGTAGCCAATTTACAGTGTCTGTTTAGATACCAGATAAAAGATGAAGAGGAGCTCTCTCATACTTAAATTCTTTACTTTAAATGTCCAGTTTTAAATTGTGTAACATATAAAAGCACACTTACTTATGTAATAAAACTTATTTATCTGGCAAATGCTTTTGTCCCAAGGACACTTCAACACACGAAAGAAGGAGCCAGGGACTGATACACCAACCCTAATGATTAGTAACTAAATGATGTCAAGTATATCCAACTGGACATGTATGTTTCTGGAGATAGTTTTGATTGTGGTGGAAAGGAGACAGGAAGACCTTTTGATTAAAAAAAAGGGATTCCAAGTTAATCAGTTCATTAAGCCCAGATTCTGGGTTTGTTCTCCTATTTTGTGCAAATTTTTGCTGAGGTGATTTATTGTTGCTTTAGCACCCTATAGTGTTTCTTAAATACACTCCCCGGCTACTTTATTAGGTACACCTTGCCACCTTGATTCTTTGTGGCATAGGTAGCAGAGATTTTGGTCCATCCAGATTTGTCGGCTACGCATCCATGATGTGAAACTCTCATTTGACCACATCCCAAAAGTGCTCTATTGGATTGAGATCTGGTGACTGCGGATGCCATTCGAGTACAGTGAACTCATTGTCATGTTCAAGAAACCAGTTTGAGAGTTGCGACATGGTGCTAAATGGGTACACTGTTGTCACAATGGGATTGGTGTTCAACAACATACACAAAAGACAGATTAACTGGAACAAGCAAAAACAAATACAAGCAACAGTTTTATCAGGTGATGGGTTTTGTTGGAACTGTCTTTCTGGTTTATTCACCTCGATGGTCACATCTATCAGCAACACAGAAGGCTTCTGACATAATGTGCCCTGTATGCTACAGTAGGTGGAGCTGGTTTATATACACCTCACAGTACACAATGATGTTAACACCTGTAGTTCATACATCATTAAATGTGTGACAGGATGACCTCAGTCGGCACCAAGCTAAGTTAAGGGTAAACAAAACATTCACAGTCGTGCACAGGAGATGCTGGGTAAACGTCATAAACCATTTACCTGCCCCCAACACAACTTTATAATCCTTAACCGGTAAAGAACAGAATGCGTGTATTTTCCTAATACATGGGTTCATCCAGATTAGTACTGACAGATTTGGAAATTTATGAGCATACAGCTCATGGAATGCTGTACCAGAGACGACAGACAGTACATGTCTATTGTCTCTGGTACAGCATTCCATTCATGTGCTGCTTTTATTGGAAAGGCAGATTGACTAAAAGCATATTTTTGCAGTGAGATAATGCAGTTTCCTCGTGTTACTCCTCTAGTGATTTGAATTTACTCATTGCCAGAAAAAGCTACTGCGTGGAGGCGGAGACAGACCATGAATTATTTTGTAGATAAGGGCATACGTTTGCATATTTGACTATTTTTAGCCTTTGTACATGTACAAGTATGTGTAGTTCAACAGTATTACTGGCTTTCTTAGTAAAATACATGCCAGTGGTTTTTGACACCTTTAGTTGTAGACAGCAATGGTTTAAGCGTAAGTCATTGCATTGGTGAACTTGACTTTTTGTATTGTTGGGTACATACAGGGGTGGACTGGGACAAAAAAATCGGCCCTGGCATTTTGGACCAGACCGGCCAAACACATTCGATAACACACACCTTTTTGGTCTCTTGGATGTGTATACCAGCCATGCAACTCTTTAAAACCACGTACCTTAAGCCATTCCAAGAATAGTACTACATAAATAACCCAGTCACAAAGGATGAACTCTTGAACTCAGAGAGAGAGATAGAGAGAGAGATGGAGAGAGAGAGGGAGAGAGAGAGAGAGAGAGAGAGTAAAAAAGGATGCAAATGACAAATTCCTATGACGAATTACTTGAAAGCTGTTGGATTGTTGGAATCCTGTCAGAGAGGAGGAGAGGTTCAGGCTTGTAGAAATCATAACTGTTACATTACAATAAATATTTTCATAATCAATGATAATTGAAAAAAAAGTTTTCTCACATTCAAGACTATTTAGTTCATTATGGAAGACATAAAAGTATTAACCTAGGCTTATTTTCTCATCCAGTCAGTGTACACACAGTGTCATATAAATTTCACCTGCATTTACAATACAAACTAACTTGGCCATAGAACATTAAATTATCAAATTATAATTAAATGTTTTTTTTATTGACGTTTTATCATTTAATCAGATTTACCAAGGGGCTGGGTTGCATTAGTCTACTCATTATATAGCGTAAAGTGTTCTGAAAGCAGTCCAGCTTCTACTACATGCTCCTGATGAGTGCCACCACCACCACTGTCATCAGCCACGGGAGCTGTAACCAATGGGCCGCAGACCAGTGTGTGTCAAGGAGCCGCTGGTGAGGAAACTGGCGCTGACTTTTTATCTGTGTTTAACTATGTGATTGGGCCAGTTCAGTGTCAATCGGGCCGCTGATCTACTGGTTTTATGGGCCAGTCAGACCAATATATGAATTTTTATGGCCAGTCCGTCCCTGTGTACATATATTACAGTGTCATCAGCGTACATTATGTCTCTATCTCAGGGCAAACAGATGGGGGATCATTTACATATAGGCTAAATGGGAGTAGGCCCTATATGGATCCTTGTGGGACACCAGTGGAAAGGCTTGATGTTTATCAACTCAACACAATTTGCGATCGGTTGGAGAGGAAAGACTCTATCCAACTAAGGGCATCTGGTGAGAAAGTAAAAGAAGACAACTTAGAGATGAGGACAGCATGATTTACAGTGTCAAAGGCTTTCCTAAGATCTAAAAACACAGCCTACAACAACACCTTTATCCAGTAATGCTTTAACTTTCTCTATAAGGATGCAGCTGGCCATATCAGTATAGTGTTTGGCTCTGAATCTAAACTGCATTGGGTGCAGGGAAACAGTGTTGTTCTGGTGTAAAGTTAGCTGTTCTGCAACCCATGTCTCTGCTATCTTTGATACTACTGGTAAAATACTGATTGGTCTAGAATTGCAGGTAGAGAGAGGGCTACCAGTTTTATTCATTATGGTAAACGTACTAGATTGATTATCTTGCACATTTGAAAGACGTAATCCTCAGCGCACCCTATTAGTTGATCAGCTTGCACATTTTTAGCAGGCAAAATTGAGTTTCCCCCCTTTTTTTAATACACAAACCTTTAGTGAATCAGGTCCTTAGTGTGTCTGAGTTCAGTAGGCAGTGACTGTGGGGGATCTAACTATGACTTGGGAGTCAGGGCTCTTAAGAGTCAAGGGGGCACATGTCAATAAAACAGATATGTAACTAGGGGCAAGACTGCTTAATGCCTTAAAGGTGGGTAATAAAATCTTAAAATCAACACAAAAGCTGACTCGATGCCAGTGTAGGGAGACAGGGGTAATGTGCTCATACCCCTTTGTGCTTGCCCCCCTCCACATACGGTCCATGCAATTAGATGAGCACCACCTTTTTGGACAAAGGCCGCCTGTGTTGTGTGACATATCAGGTTATTACTGAACAGGTTTATTACCCAGTATACACCTGACTTAAACAAATGACTTCCTCTTATCTGCAGTCTCACTACTCTTGTACAGACAATCACACCATACACACTAATCAGCATCAAGATCAGGACACTCTAGGTAGGTGTAACTGCAATTTCTGTGTATAAAGTTACATACAGGTAGCTACTATAATAGCTCATGGTCAACAAGGAAATGTTTATCCAGCTTTGTCATTGTCAAGTTCCTGTCAGAGTTAACAATGATAAGAAGTGTCAGTTAAGTCCATTGTTTGTCATTTTTTTTGTCAGGGAGCTGTCATTTACAGGAAACCAAATCATTCCAGGATGTTGTGTATAAATATAAATTAAATTTACTAAACCTCTCCAATAAATAATAAGTAAATCACTAAATTCATTTTTTGCATTTAAGGTATTGTATGTGTCCTATTTACATTTCATTATGGTGTGATTTGAGTTTTTTTTTTTTTTAATGGGGAATGTAATTAAAAACATAATTATTTGGGATTTCAAATTAGTGAATCTTTGATGAGTAAATTACTGTTAACTGTATCAATTCATTAATAAATGAATAAAGACATTACTGTCCAACACTGAGCGGGCGCAGGGTTGTTGAGGTGAGACAGACTGAACACGGAGTTAAAATTTTTCACTTCAGATCTGATTTGTTTATTACTGCAGTATGTGTTGGTCAGCTGGTAGTACAGCAACAGTAAAGTCCTACCAATGAGAGTCAGAGAGACAGAAGGAAGCACAGAGGCAAAGGATTATCACCCTTCAGAGACAGAGTGTGTGTATGTGTATGTTTATCTGTGTGTGTGTGTGTGTGTGTTAGATGTGTGTGAGGCACAGCCAGTGGAGAACAAGTGATAGACAGTAGATAACAGGTGTGTGTTTAGCAACGTGAAGTAAGGCAGGTAAGGGGGTGAGTGGGTGAAGTTAATAGAGAGGGACATGGGGGAGCATAATTCAGATGTCTCTTGGATTGTCATCCTCCTCTGTTTGGGGAGCCTGCTGACCACTGTCACCTGGTACTGGCTCGACAAGTAAGTGTTGCCTTCCTAACCACCTTTGCTGTAACTGTGCTTTAAAGTCATGTTTCATTTCACAATACTACTCACTCTTAAAAGTAAAGTTTCTAGCAGAGAAATGTGGGAAATGTCATTAAAGATTACATAACTGACAAGTTAATTTTTTTTTTTTTTTTTGGTAGAACAATTATAATAACAATACAACAAAGCATTTTTGGGGGGCGTGTTTGTTGCAGACATGCTGACAGGAAACAAGGGGAGAGAGGAATGGGTTCCATGTGGAACAAAGGTCCCTTGATAGACTCAAACCAAGGATGTTGTGGGTATATGGCATGCGCTATAACCAATTGGCAATAATTGCACAAAAAATTATATTACTGTTATTGTAAGTGTTATATTAATTTATGATGTACCTGCCAATTAACATTCATTTATGTCTTATAAAGTGTTGATCACATAAAGTAAAGTGAGTCATGCATTACTTAGGTGGCATTTGTCCCCTTAAAAGTACGTTAAAGTATGTTATTGTACGAGTATGCAACATTTGTACAATAAAATATACAAAGTAATTGAACATGAAACTGAAGACAATGGAACAGGAACAACCACATTCTAGACCTTTTGTCCTACAGAGTGGTAATTACAAAGCAGACCTGCTGCTAAAGGGAAGGCAGATTTTTCATGCATGTAATCTTAGCTTTTGTTGTTAGAAACAACAGTAGCACTCATATATTATGTGTTAGTCCAGGAAGTAAAATAGATAGTGATAACGACTGCTACTGTTTGAGGGGCAGGTAAAAGGTTCAAATTTGCACTTTTCTGTCTGTATTTTCTGAGTCAATTAAAATAAAGTGAAAAAAAATGAGAATAATGAAATACCCACATGATATCAAATACTCTCACACTTTTAGAACAGGAGTTTCTTCCTTGTTGACACTGACAGTCATGGTGCCAAGGAAATATGAGCACACAGATCTGTTTTCATGATCTGTTTGATTCATCATTTGTGTTTTTCCAGTGATGTGGAATATTATAAACCACCTCGTCCCAAGAAAGGCCACGGCAAGCTGAGTGATGTTTGTAAAGGCTGCAGGTGAGAGCAAACACACAGTTCCTTCAGTTGGATGTTTGAGCTTCACTGTGCATAAAGTATGTGCAGTTTGACACTAGATGGCTGTTTTCACATCCAGCGGCTGAAAGTGGAAAGTTTCTCTGTGCTAATAGAAAATCTGATTTTAAGCCTACAAGCAAAACCCTATCCCTAACCCTAACCTCATACAAGCGCGATGTAGAAACTTGAAGCTTCCACTGCACATACACTGATCATGGCTTTAACAGTGAAGTATTTGCATATTCATATATTCTGGAACTTTTAATGAAGTAGATTGAATTTCAGAGGATTTTTAAAGAGTTTTTAGAAAAAACATATCAGACCCACATTATTGTTCCAAGTAATATATGTCTGGAGGGGATCTTTCAGTAACCTTTTTATTTATGCCTTCATAAACTGAAATTATATACCCACCAGGGAACATACATCTGACTGTGTGTGCATGTGCATGTGTGTTTGTCTTTGTGTGTGTCACAGTGAGGTCATCGACAAGGTAAAAGAGCGTTACTCTCAAACCTGGAAGAAGCAAGAGGAAAATTCCCTAAAATTTCGGTAAAAAAGCCAACATCCTCTGAAAGATTTTTAAAAAAAGTCAATGTGAGATATGTTACCATTTTTATTAAAAGAAAGAACAATAATTCGATGTAAGGAAAAATAAAAATGTTCGTTAAAATAGAGGCACCTGACTAGCAGATGTCATCCAAGTAACCATTCGATTGGCCATATGATTTATGGTTACAGACAGTCTTCACCAAGGAACTGAGACTGTTTTTGCTCAGTTACGAATTTTATGGAAGTAAAATTGTGCACAATTTGAAATTCATAACCTCAAAGACTTAAGTAACTGTCATTTCACATACTTCTTATTTAGCTAATTATGAAGCTTTCTGCAAAACTGTCAGTGTCAACAGTACTGACTGCATTCAAGGACTATTTAACAAAGTCCTTGTGGTTCCCCAGATCTCGGCTGAGAAAGCAGTGCAATGGCTCCGACATGGCCATCATCACCCAGGAAAACACTCCGATTGGATCAGAGCTTGTGTACGACGCTAACGGGAAGAAGAAGCTTCAGGTTACCCGGGAGATTTTCCGCACCTTTGCAAAGGTATGCTGCTCATCATTCATGGATATTACCATGGCACCAGCTGCTTGCTCCGTGTCTTTCTTGTTCCTCAAATATTGTTCTATAGTGTTTGTTTCACGGCTGATCATGTGCCCAATCACATGTTGGCATTTTAAACACGACACAGCATGGTTTATGTTTGATAAGATGCTGCAGTTATTTTTGTTTACCCCAACCACTAAATACATTTTGGTTTAATCATTAATATTTAACATACTGAGAGCAAAAGTAGTGTCTTTATAGCAGTAGGCAGCATGTGAATGACAAGCAATCAATTTAAATGTTTATTAATTCCACAACTCTGTTTTGTATTAAAAAACACATTTATCTTTGCATGTTCTTTGCATTTTAGGAATTTGTTATAAAATGTTATATGTTATGTTAAATATTTTGGCAAACGTCCCACTTTTGAATGGGGCAACTATTGATCTGTAGTTAAATGATGTCACGTATGTTTCATATGTCACGAATGTGACTTAAACGTACAGCTTAACACACATTTAAGAACATATGTTTTGCAGTTGTAAGAATGGAGGGTAACTGTTATGTAAGTAATGGCCGTGGTAGTTTATGATAATAAATTATTATGTAATAAATAAATAAATATTTGTGAATTGACATGCTTGAGTTGTTCTTGATCAACTCTGACAAACAGTAAGAGCTCATTAATTAGTATTTTTTAAGCGTGAGAACCAATCCAAAATGACAAATGACACATTTTAATCATGGCATGGCTTCTTTTACTTTACTCTAGTTCCTTGGCAGTTCACAATTAAAAAACTAAAACAACTAGACAAACAACACAGTACACACATTTGTCCACAGTGAAATTGACAAAATTTAGAGTCTGTAAATACGGAGTTGAGTAGCTTTTTCGCAAACTTTTGAATATGTTTTTTGATGTCTGGTAGTGTGTCTCTGAATGCACTGAATGAGTCACCAAAGGAAAGTAAACAAAGTCACATAGTGGAGGGGTAAGTGATTTATAATTTGTAAATTTTAATATAATCTAAAATTCTCACAGCCAAGAAGATTATGTTTCCCTATTATCCTATAATGATAACTGGTTGTCTATTGAATTGACATTTTCACCAGAATTGTTAATTTGCACAAAATACGGATAAATACAACTTTGAGCCACAGATTGAAAAGCCATAGTCATAGTCTCAAGGCACACCCGGGGGGAGGAGAGTGTCCAGCTTGGGGATCTCAAAATTGCCTCTTTGCTTTTGCGGATGATGTGGTTCTTTTGGTCTCAACCAGACGGGGAGTTCCGGTCCTCTGAAATGAGGCCAACGTGGAAGTAACTTAGAACTGCATTCTATCAAAAGGCCACCAGGGGGCAACCGTTTTGTTTGACTTCCGTCTCTATACAAGTCAATGGAGAATTCACCAACTTCTCACTTGATTTCTAACCTCAGTAAACGTTTTCAAAATGTGTTTATGGTCTCAATCGCTAGTTTAAAGCCTTCTTCAATGCAGTATGATGTTCATTTGGGACATTTTGGCCTCCCTGATTTTATATTTGACGATAAAGCAGGGTATGCATTAGGAAGTGGCTACGTCCTGATTGGCTTGATTACCCAATGTCCTCGAGATCCAGCCCTCGCAACCATAGCAACCTCCCCTGCTCCAACCCCATATAAGTAGAATCCGTGTTTTTTTTCCCCCGGCATGCACCTGAAATTTTCAAGATGGCGCTGCCAGGTCCGAAACTATTGGCTTCCGACCAGCAGTCCACAAACCAATGGGTGACGTCACGGATGTTACGTCCATTTCTTTTATACAGTCTATGGTCTCAACACATGACCTCCATTGCACACTGGGATGGTTTGCGGTTGAATGTGAATAGGCCGGGATGAGCACCTCCAAATCAGAGGCCAGGGTGCTCTGCCAGAAAAAGGTGGATTGCTGCCCCAAGTGGAGAAGTGTCTGGGGTCAGAGGGTTAAGTGTTGTCCTGCTCCTGACACTTTTCTGAATAAACTATAAAAAAAGTATAGTTGTCCCTTCCTCAAGATATCTTTTTGTCTTCAATGAACAGTATATCCTAAAAGGTATATACAGTATATCCTAAAAGGTATATACTGTACTATGTCTTTATTTTGTTTAATGATTGTAATAGTAATACATTGTTGAATCCAGGAGCATCCTTTCAAGACTAAAAGATTGGACACATGTGCTCTTGTTGGGAACGGTGGTATCTTGACTGACAGCAGGTGTGGAAAGAGCATCGATTCAGCTCAATTTATTATGAGGTGAGACAGGCGTCCAGTGTAGTCAATTGAAATGCTGATTAATCAACAAAATTATGCTCATCTCTGCTGAAATTCCATACAAACGTTTCTATATATTCTTTTTTGTTTTTTGCAGGTGCAATCTACCGCCTTTGAAAGATGGCTATGAGGAACATGTGGGCATCAAGACTGATCTTGTGACAGCAAACCCAAGCATTCTCATGCAGAAGTGAGCAAAATGATGAGTCTCATTTGACTGGCTTCTTGTAATATTCCTCATCTTTTGTTATTTCACATTTCACGTCTTTTCCCCCAGGTATGGGTCTCTAATGAATCGTCGCCGTCCATTTGTGGAGAGTCTACAAACCTATGGAAATGCTTTGCTTGTCCTTCCTGCCTTTTCCTATAGCTTCAATACTGCTGTGTCACTGCGGGCCGCTTACACAATTGAGGACTCTGATAGCCCAGTTCGTCCTGTCTTCTTCAACCCTGGGTACCTTCGCAATCTTTCTGTCTTCTGGAGAAATGAGGGCCTGAAAGCAGGACGTCTCAGCACCGGCTTTATCATGACTAGCATAGCACTGGAAATCTGTGACAATGTGGAACTGTATGGGTTCTGGCCCTTCAGTAGTCACCCATATGATTATTATCCCCTGTCTAATCACTACTACGATGACAAGAAGGTTTCATTTGTCCACGCCATGCCTGCTGAGTTCAACATCTTGTTGCAGCTGCACAGTGAGGGTGTGCTCAAACTTCATCTGGAAAATTGCTGACCATGTGAAAAGTAGTTCCCAGACTTGGGTGAAGCCAGTCACTCATGAAGTTTTTCATCCAAGACCAAGACATTTGCACAGAAATCATAATGCACTACTGATAAGACAAAGTCCTATATTGCATCTACAGCTGTATTTACTACTGCAAATGTTCCAGCTGGTATCGTTTAAGGAGTTATTTTGATTGAACTGGGAAGCATTTGTGAAGTGTGAAGTGAAGTGAAAATTGACTAATGACAGAAATTCGATTGACCATGGGAAGTTTTAGACAAACCCTTCTAGATAAACTGAAGATAAACTTATATAAAGAATTCAGATGCCTCCTTCACATGAAGATTGTCTGGATGAAATACTTTATCATCTTATGAAAGCACCAGCACATTGAATGTCAAGGATTTTTTTTTAATTTTTAATTTTTTACATTTTTGTTAAGAAGCACATCACACATTTAACCACTCTGAAAAATATTAAGGCAAGTTTACATTTTGATTACACCCTTTTTAAATGTAGTCATGCTGGGAGTGCAAACAGAAACAGACATATTATCAGTAAACACATTCAGGAGGTCTCGTCTCACAAAGGTTTCATGCAGGCTTTGGGAGGTGTCTTGCGCAACTGGGAATATTACCTTTCACTTTCATACTTTTAAAGTCTTGCAGTGTTTTTTTCCCATACAGATTTATATTTATACAAGTTATAAGTGACCAAACTTTAGAACTCCTGGTGAGTTAACTTTGAAATAATGTGACTTTATAATTGTGTTTTTATTTATTTATTTGGGCATTTTTGTGAAAGAAAATAAATAATTATTAGAGAAGTTATCGGTTTGTCATTTGTCTATGTACATTTTTGTGCTAGTGTAAGATTTTGACACCTGACAACTTATCAGTGTCTACAACAGGCATGTTATTTGTGTTTTTAGCAGCCAATCTTGTTGCCAAAAATTCCAAAAGCCACCTAGGCAAGGCAAGGCAACTTTATTCATATAGCGTGCTTCATACACAGGGGCAACTCAATATGCTGTACATAAAATCTAAATATTAAACAGTAAAAATTGGAAACATGAAAACATGCAAACCAGAAAACCTAATTATAATAAAAAGAAAACAGAAAGCTAGACTAAAATGGAGCATAAAATAAAAGAGTGCAGCAAGAAAATAATAATTTGCTTTAAAATGATTGAAAGAACATGCAGTGCAAATGAAAGATTAAAATTTGAAGTGCTTTCAGCACATGAAAAGAGATACGTTTTTATCATGGATTTTAAAAATATTCACTTTTGTGGCTGATTTCAGTTCTGCTGGTAGCTTGTTCCAGTTGTGTGCAGCATAACGACTAAATGTTACTTCACCAGGTTTAGTTTGAACTCTGGACTCAACTATCTGACCTGAGTCACCTTAAAAGAAGATTTAGGACAGGATGGTTAAGATGTTGCGTTCAGTTAGCAGGGAAGTGGTGTCAAAGCTCCGCTGAGACTGTACAGATAGATTAGCATCTGCCGACAGAAAGAGAACTGTCATCAGGTGAGGAAATTCCTTCCATTGTGGGTTCGACTACTGCTGTGGAAACAAACATTCCTACATTTTCCTGTCTGCTTGTATTTGCAGCAAAAATACATGTGTGTGGAGTGCAGCAGTATACCAGCAGACGTAAACACTAGTAGGGGGCGACTTGCTTGGCTGATGGCCATGTGTTGACGTTATCTGATCCACGTATTCCTTTAACTCTCAGTAGTGATAACTTCATGAGTTTATTTAATGATAAACTTTTAACTATTAGGGACAAAATCAATCACCTCCTGCCCTCAATAAGCACTGATTTATCCTCTAACACAGGATACCTAGAAATTGCTGTTAAACCTGACACTTTAAACTCTTTCTCTACAATCGACCTTACAGAATTTATGATTTAATGATTACTTCATCCAAACCATCAACCTGTCTCTTTGACCCAATTCCAACTAGGCTGCTCAAGGAAGTATTTCCCTCAGTTAGCACTTCCTTATTAGATATGATTAATCTGTCTTTGGTGACAGGTTATGTACCACAGTCCTTTAAGGTAGCTGTAATTAAACCACTTCTTAAAAAGCCTACTCTTGATTTAGAGGTTCTAGCCAACTAAAGGCCGATATCGAACCTTCCCTTTCTCTCCAAGATCCTTGAGAAAGCAGTTGCCAATCAACTGTGTAACTTTCTACATAGTAACAGTTTATTTGAGGATTTTCAGTATGGATTTAGAGCTCATCATAGCACAGAGACTGCACTGGTGAAAGTTATAAATGACCTTTTAACTTCATCAGACAATGGACTTCTCTCTGTCCTTATTCTGTTAGATCTTAGTGTTGCCTTTGACACTATTGATCATCACATCCTGTTGCAGAGACTTGAACGTTTAATTGGCATTAAAGGAACAGCATTAAAATGGTTTAAATCATATTTATCTGATATATTTCAGTTTGTAAATGTTAATGATAAATCCTCCATGCAAACAAAAGTTAGACACGGTGTTCCTCAAGGTTCAGTGCTTGGACCAATACTATTCTCCTTACAGTATATATGCTTCCTTCAGGAAACATTATTCGGAAACACTCAATACATTTTAATTGTTATGCAGATGATACTCAATTATATCTATCAATAAAGCCAAATTAAATTAACCAATTAACTCAACTACAAACATGCATTAAGGACATAAAGGCCTGGATGACCTGCAACTTCCTGTTATTAAATACAGAAAAAACTGAAGTTATTGTGCTTGGCCCTAATCACCTCAGAAACTCACTATCAAATGACATAACTACTCTGGCATTACTTTGGCCTCCAGCACCACTGTAAGGAACCTAGGAGTTATATTTGATCAAGATCTGTCCTTTAATTCCCATATAAAACAAATGTCAAGGACTGCCTTCTTTGATCTGCGTAATATTGCAAAAATGAGACATATCCTGTCTCAAAATGATGCTGTAAAACTAGTCCAAGCATTTGTTACTTCTCGACTGGACTACTGTAATTCATTACTATCAGGCTGTCCTAACAACTCTCTAAAGAGTCTCCAGCTGGTCCAGAATGCAGCTGCTCGTGTTCTGACAAAAACTAGAAAGAGAGATCATATTACTCCCATCTTGGCTTCACTGCATTGGCTTCCCGTAAAATTCAGAATAGAATTCAAAATCCTTCTCCTCACCTTCAAAGCTCTCAATGGTCAGGCTCTGTCATATCTTAAAGAGCTTATAGTACCTTATGTACCTACCAGAACACTGCACTCCCAGCATGCAGGCTTACTTGTGGTTCCTAGTATCTCTAAAATTAGAATGGGAGGCAGAGTCTTCAGCTAAAAACTTTCCTTTTTGATAAAGCTTATAGTTAGGGCTCTTAGAGCTCTTAGTTTATGCTACTATAGGCTTAGACTTCTGGGGGACTCCCATGATGCACTGAGCTCCTCTCTCCCCCTCCCTCTCTCTCTCTCTATCCATCCATCTATATCCATCAACATTCTGGACCTTCTAGCTTCATTGTTGATTTTCATTGTGCTTCTCTCTCCTATCCTTCCTCTCTCTCCTCTCAACCCCAACCGGTCGAGGCAGATGGCCGCCCACTCTGAGTCGGGTTCTGCCTGAGGTTTCTTCCTTTTAAAAGGGAGTATTTTCTTGCCACTGTTGCCTCGTGCTTGCTCATGTGGGAATGTTGGGTCTCTTTAAAATTAAAACCTGAAGAGTTCGGTTTAGAACCTGCTCTATGTGTAAAGTGTCTTGAGATAACTTTGTTGTGATTTGGCGCTATACAAATAAAGATTGATTGAGATTGAATCATGTCCATCAATTGAATTTACCACAGGTGGGCTCTAATCAAGGTGAGGAAACATCTGAGAAATGATGAGATGGAATGCACCTACGCCAATGTTAATGTGATGTTTCTTTTTTTTCCATTTAAATACATTTGCAAAAAATCCAATGTGTTTTTGCTTTGTCATTATGGGGTATTTATATTGATGAGGAAAAATGGAATTTAAATGATTTTGGCTTAATATTTGTGCTAATTAGATATTTTTCTGTCATCAACTCCTCCAACAGCTTTGGGTCATTCAGCCTTTGAAGGGAAGATTCAACCAAAGATTCAAACCCTAATGTCAAGTGGCAGAAGAGATACCACGACAATTTGCATCTGGAAATATTACATGGTATGTATGTATCCAATACATGTGTCTAATGTCCTATGTTTAACGCTGCTTTGGATAAGTGTCTACCTAGGCTACTTTCACACGTAAAAGCACTAACTTAATGTTAACTTTAACATCAACGTGTCTATATAGACAAAAGTATTTTAATGCCTGCCATTACACCCATAGGAACTTCGATGACATTCCAATCTGAATTAAGGGTTTTGATGTGGACTTGGCCTACTCTTTCCAGCTGTAACAGCTTCCACTTTTTTGGGAAGGATTTCCGCAAGTGTGGAGTGTCTGTGGAAATTTGTGACCCTTCTTTAAGAATAGCATTTGTGAGGTCAAACACTGATGTTGGACAAGAAAACCTGGCTTGCAATCTCTCTTTTTCTCAAATGTGTTAGATGGCATAGTGAAAACTGTTTTCAGTGGGCCAGTCAAGTTCTTCTACAACAAACTTGCCTGACCACGTCTTTATGGACCTTGCTTTGTGCACTGGGGTACCGTCATGCTGGAACTGAACAGGGCCTCCCCAGTGCTTTAAGTGGAAAAATATGAGTGCCAGTAATCCCTGTATTCACCTGTTGGCATATGAGACAAGCGGTTGGTATCAGCCGATCATCCAGTAATACATTCTGAATTTCTAGAGTAAATAAAAGATAGGAAGACAATGCCGATTTTCACAAAATGTATTAATTCCATTGTGAGTCATGAATGCCTCACTTCGCACATACATTTGAGGAAATTAAATCAAACTTGTGACTTTTACCTCTAGTATATATTTTATCAGTTTGATTTCTTTTTAACTATAAATGGCAATACTGTTTAGTAGATGTAAGCACTTTTTCCATTTTGTATTAGCTTCTGAATCAATGTTGTTATAAGAAATTAATGATGACCTTCAATAAAGAAAACTGGATTCGAAATATCAAAGTTTAAGTTGAATTCATTTAGCTTTTATAAGCGGAGCGTTTTACCAACGCAATGGACAGGGTTACAATAGAAAAGACTCCTCGTGGAGCGTTGTCAGATAGTTTTTATACTATCTGCGTGCAACAGCCACTTCCCATAACTGACAGACATTTCCATAGATAGCCTCATAACGGTTTCTCGACAGATTCTCCATAGATATCATCACACATAGAGTTGAAAACTCTTTCTGCCAGTCTCAGCAAACCGTTGAGACAGAAAGTATTAAAACAGTTATGCAAAAAAACAGGAACACACACACATTGTATGATTTAAGAAATCTGAATGACAGTATACTCCTAATTTTTATATCACGTGATCAAACTTTTGCAGTAAATAATGTTTTTTTAAAATGTTTTTTCACATATGAATGGAAATCTATGATAGAGGCACAACAGTTTCGTACTGTGATGCATAAGGGATTAGGCCTGAATGTCAGGGAAGGCTACTGAGTAGGTGTATGGCTGGAGCTGTAGTGGTGACTGCAGTTGGCTGAGGAATGCAGGGTGTGACTTGGAGTTTGAGAGTGAAGAATTGAGGGGCCTGGAGATTTTGGTAGATCAGTTGGGAGCTGGCAGAGTTTTGAGAGGGTTGCTGAGAGCTGGAGGCTGCTGGTGTATTAAAGAAGGGAGTTGGGGGAAGTGAGCTATTATACGGAATTAGATTGTACAGAAGTTTTGACTGATCAAGAACAATTTCGGCTGATAACTGAGAAGGCATGATTACTCACTCAAGGGTTAGGGTTGGGCGAGGGTGTGTGTCAAAGAAAGCAGAAGAAAACACAGAGGTATGTGTGAGGTGTGTGTGAGTCACAGCCAGGAGAGAACAAGTGATAGAAAGCAGTTTAACAGGTGTATGTGAAGCAAGACAGGTAGGGGGTAGTGGGTGAAGTGAACAGGAAAGGAGCGGCATGGGGGCTCATAGGTCAAATGTCTCTTGGATCTTCATCATCCTCTGTTTGGGGACATTGTTGACCACTGTCACCTGGTACTGGTTCGAGTAAGTGTTACTTTCCTAACTACTTGTGCTGTAACTTTGCTTTAGTGTCACAAATTATTTCACAGTACTACTCACTCTTCAAAGTAAAGTTTCTAGCAGAAAAATGTGGAAAATGTCATTAAAGAGTGAATGAATGACAAGTTAATTTGTTTTTGTTTTTTCTTACTTGTTGGTAGAACAAGTAGTAGTAGCATTTTCATTTTTGCCTTTATTGGATAGTTGGTGGCAGAGAGTCTGACAGGAAACAACGGGAGAGAGAAATGGGCTTGATATGCAACAAAGGTCCCTTGCTGGACTTCGGCCAAGGATGTTGTGGATTTATGGTATATGCTGTAAACACTTAGCTACGTAGATGCTCCACAAAGCAAATATTTTGCTCTTTGAGCTTAATTTATTGTCTGAAAGGTGCTATAAAAATAAAGTTATTATATAATAAGTAAGTTTCAAGTAATGTACACTTTTTTAAATTATTAATTATTACATTAATATATGATGTCCTTGTTGGTCAACATTAATTTCATAAAGTAAGCTAACTGCACATGAAGTGAGTCATGTAGTACTTTGGTGGCATCTGTGCCCTTATAGCAAAGTGTAAATACAAGTTTCTACATAAGTTTCTAATGTGTACATTGAAAGTTTGTTAAGTTGAAAGTTTTTCTTATATTTTATTGTGCAAATATGCAATATTCGTACGATAAAATATACAAAGACATTGAACATGAAATTGGACAGGCTCCAACAACAAAGAGCTTTACAAAGTGATAAGACAAGTCATAAATAAAATGTAGATATAAAGGCTGGCTGTCAGGCTGTTTCTGCTCTTTGATCCAATTGTTTAGACTGCAAAATAATGGAACAGAATATAACCCCCAATTTTAGATATATTTTTTCCTTTTAAAAAAAATGCAGTCAGTATTATGTTAATTGTGTTCCTCTTCTATGAGTAATGCTCTTCAGTATTAACATTGCATGTTATGTGTGTTGTAAGTACAGTAAGAATGGACAATAGAAGGATAGTGATAACGTTTATGACTGCTATTGAGTGGCAGGTGAAAGGGTTGGTTCAGGTTTGCACATTTAGAATTAGAGATGGTAGGGTTCACTTAATTTATTGTCAGAATTCTGTATTTTGTATTTTTGTTTGTATTTTCAATCAATTAAAATAAAATGAAAAAGAAAATAATGAAATACCCACATGACATCAAACTCTGTTACACTTTTAGGACAGGAGTTTCTTCATTTTTGACAACAAGAGTCATGCCAAGTAAATACTTGCCACAGCCTGATTTGATTATCTGGTTTCTGATTTCTGTATTTGACTCATCATTTGTGTTTTCACAGTGACGTGGAATTTTATAAACCGCCTCGTCCAAAGAGAGGTCTTGGCAAGCTGAGTGATGTTTGTAAACACTGCAGGTGAGAGCAAACACACATTATTTCTCCTTAAAGTTCCTTCAGTTGGATGTTTGAGCTTCACTGTGCAGAATAATGTATGTGGAGTTTGACACTAGAAGGCTGTTTTCACATTCAACTGCTGAAAGGGTAAAGTTTCTCTGTGCTCAGAGAAACTCTGATTTAAGGCTACAAGCACAATTTGTGACTGGTTTGTAAACCAATCCTGGTCCACTATGCACCTCACACAAATGTGAAGTGGAAAGTTGAAGCTTCCACTGCACATACACTGATCATGGCTTTAACAGTGAAGTATGGGACATTTTTTGTGTCCATCAGTTTAACTTTTGTGGTTAAATACATATGCATATATTTGCATATTCATATATTCTGGAATTTTTAATGAAGGAAAAGAAGTAGATGCAATTTTAAGGATTTTAAATAGTTTTTGGAAAAACCATATCAGACCCACATTATTGTTCCAAGTAATATATGTCTGGAGGGGATCTTTTAGTAATGTTTTTGTTTAATGCCTTCATGAATTGAAATCATGTCCCCACCAGGGAAGATACATTTGACTGTGTGTGTGTGTGTGCGCACACGTGTGTTTGTGTTTGTGTGTGTCACAGGGAGGTCATCGACAAGGTAAAAGAGCTTTACTCTCAAACCTGGAAGAAGCAAGAGGAAAATTCCCTAAAATTTCGGTAAAAAAGCCAACATCCTCTGAAAGATTTTTTAAAAAGTCAATGTGAGATATGTTACCATTTTTATTAAGAAGAACAATAATTAGATGTAAGGAGAAATAAAAATGTTCGTTAAATTAGAGGCACCTGACTGGCAGATGTCATCTTAGTAACCATTCAATTGGCCATGTGATCTATGGTTACAGACAGTCTTCACCAAGGAACTGAGACTGTTTTTGCTCAGTTACGAATTTTATGGAAGTAAAATTGTGCACAATTTGAAATTCATAACCTCAAAGACTTAAGTAACTGTCATTTCACATACTTCTTATTTAGCTAATTATGAAGCTTTCTCTTCAATAAGGAAAAAAAAAACTGATCCGTCAGTCAGTGTCAACAGTACTGACTGCATTCAAGGACTATTTAACAAAGTCCTTGTGGTTCCCCAGATCTCGGCTGAGAAAGCAGTGCAATGGCTCCGACATGGCCATCATCACCCAGGCAAACACTCCGATTGGATCAGAGCTTGTGTACGACGCTAACGGGAAGAAGAAGCTTCAGGTTAACAAGGCGATTTTCAGCACCTTTGCAAAGGTATGCTGCTCATCATTCATGGATATTACCATGGCACCAGCTGCTTGCTCCGTGTCTTTCTTGTTCCTCAAATATTGTTCTACAGTGTTTGTTTCACGGCTGATCATGTGCCCAATCACATGTTGGCATTTTAAACACGACACAGCATGGTTTATGTTTGGTAAGATGCTGGAGTTACACTGAACTAGACAGTTATTTTTGTTTACCCCAACCACTAAATACATTTTGGTTTAATTATTAATATTTAACGTAGTGAGAGCAAAAGTAGTGTCTTTATAGCAATAGGCAGCATGTGAATGACAAGCAATCAATTTAAATGTTTATTAATTCCACAACTCTGTTTTGTATTAAAAAACATATTTATCTTTGCATGTTCTTTGCATTTTAGGAATTTGTTGTTGTAGGTTATAAAATATTTTGGCAAACATGTCCCACTTTTGAATGAAGCAACTATTGATCTGTAGTTAAATGATGTCACGTATGTTTCGTATAATGTGACTTAAACGTAAAACACAAAATGTTAATTTAATCTAAAATTCTCACAGCCGAGAAGATAATGTTTCTCCATTATCCTATAATCCAGAATTGTTAATTTGCACCAAATACGAATAAATACAACTTTGAGCCACAGATTGAAAAGCCATAGTCATAGTCTCAAGGCACACCCGGAGGGATGAGAGTGTCCAGCTTGGGGATCTCAAAATTACCTCTTTGCTTTTGTGGATGATGTGGTTCTGTTGGTCTCAACCAGACGGGGAGTTCCGGTCCTCTGAAATGAGGCCAACGCGGAAGTAACTTAGAACTGCATTCTATCAAAAGGCCACCAGGGGGCAACCGTTTAGGTGTCAAAAGGACTTCCGTCTCTATACAAGTCAATGGAGAATTCACCAACTTCTCACTTGATTTCTAACCTCAGTAAACGTTTTCAAAATGTGTTTATGGTCTCAATCACTAGTTTAAAGCCTTCTTCAATGCAGTATGATGTTCATTTGTGACATTTTGGCCTCCCTGATTTTATATTTGACGATAAAGCAGGGTATGCATTAGGGCATGGCTACGTCGTGATTGACAGGTTGATTACCCAATGTCCTCGAGATCCAGCCCTCGCAATCATAGCAACCTCCCCGCTAAAAGGTATATACTGTACTATGTCTTTATTTTGTTTAATGTTTGGAATAGTAATACATTGTTGAATCCAGGAGCATCCTTTCAAGACTAAAAGATTGGACACATGTGCTCTTGTTGGGAACGGTGGTATCTTGACTGACAGCAGGTGTGGAAAGAGCATCGATTCAGCTCAGTTTATTATGAGGTGAGACAGGCGTCCAGTGTAGTCAATTGAAATGCTGATTAATCAACAAAATTATGCTCATCTCTGCTGAAATTCCATACAAACGTTTCTATATATTCTTTTTTGATTTTTTTCAGGTGCAATCTACCGCCTTTGAAAAATGGCTATGAGGAACATGTGGGCATCAAGACTGATCTTGTGACAGCAAACCCGAGCATTCTCCTAAAGAAGTGAGCAAAATGACGAGTCTCATTTGACTGACTCCTTGTAATATTCCTCTTCTCCTGTTACTTCACATCAGTTGTTTTTTCCCCAGATATGGGTCTCTAATGAATCGTCGCCGTCCATTTGTAGAGAGTCTACAAACCTACGGAAATGCTTTGCTTGTCCTTCCTGCCTTTTCCTATAGCCACAATACTGCTGTGTCACTGCGGGTCGCCTACACGATTGAGGACTCTGATAGCCCAGTTCGTCCTGTCTTCTTCAACCCTGGGTACCTTCGCAATCTTTCCGTCTTCTGGAGAAACAAGGGCCTGAAAGCAGGACGTCTCAGCACTGGCTTTATCATGACTAGCATAGCACTGGAAATCTGTAACAATGTGGAACTGTATGGGTTCTGGCCCTTTGGTAATCACCCATATGATTATTATCCCCTGTCTAATCACTACTACGATGACATGAAAGCTAAGGCAGTGCACGCCATGCCTGCTGAGTTTAACATCTTGTTGCGGCTTCACAGTGAAGGTGTGCTCAGGCTTCATCTGGGAAATTGCTGACCACGTGAAAAGTAATTCCAAGACTTGGGGACAGATGATAGTTCAGGGGCACGGTGCCTTTTCTGTAGCCTCTGGATGAAGCCAGGCACTCATAAAGTCTTTCATCCAAGCATGGTGGATGTTTGAACTAGAGTTGTTCCGATACCAGTATTGGAAATGCCTCCGATACTGCCAAAAATGCTGGCATCAGTATCAGCGAGCACTGGAGTCCAGGCACCGATCCCATACCACGTAATTGATTAGAAATAGGATTCTATTTACTGGTTAGCTCCGTTAGCTCTGATACACTTCTTCTTTGTTGCTCTTAAAACAGTTGCACTATGCTGCCTTCGGCAGCTGCTGTTTTAGAGGGGCGAAGAAGAATTGATCAACTGACAACTGTAACAAGGAGCTAACGTTAGCGCATCATGTCAGCGGTTTGGCAGTACTTGACAGTGGATGTTCCCACCAGTAAGACATATAATATATAATAACATATGCAAAGAAGCAATTCCGAGGGTTTGCACGAGTGTTGCAAATTTCACCACCAGCAACTTAATCAAACATTTGAAGACGTGTCACGAGCACAATGAATTTATAAATGGCTTCCATTTGCTATATTTATTCACGTTTTGCAAAGGCTTTAACCGGAGTCAGGCTTTACCACAGTGATAATCATATCACAATCTTTTTTTTTACCCACTGGTATCGGTATCGGGAGGGAAAAATGGTATCGGAACATCTCTAGTTTGAACTTACGGTTAATGCTAAGCTAGCCTTCAGCAACCAAGACATTTGCACAGAAATCATAATACTCCAATGATAAGACACAGTCCTATATTGTATCTGCAGCTGTATTTATTACTGCAAATGTTCCAGCTGGTATCTGGAGGGAGTTATTTTTATTTAACTGGGATGCCTTTGTGAAACCTTGGTGAAGGGCTCTCCATCACAGTGCCAATGTTAAACAAAATTGACTAATGACAGAAATTCGATTGACCATGGGAAGTTTTAGACAAACCCTTCTAGATAAACTGAAGATAAACTTATATAAAGAATTCAGATGCCTCCTTCACATGAAGATTGTCTGGATAAAATACTTTATCATCTTATGAAAGCACCAGCACATTGAATGTCAAGAATCTTTTTTTAATTTTTAACATTTTTGTTAAGAAGCACATCACACATTTAACCACTGTGAAAAATATTAAGGCAAGTTTACATTTTGATTACACCCTTTTTAAATGTAGTCATGCTGGGAGTGCAGACAGAAACAGACATAATATTATCAGTAAACACTTTCAGGAGGTCTCGTCTCACAAAGGTTTCATGCAGGCTTTGGTAGGTGTCTTACGCAACTGGGAATATTACCTTTCACTTTCATACTTTTAATGTCTTGCAGTGTTTTTTTCCATAGAGATTTATATTTATACAAGTTATAAGTGACCAAACTTTAGAACTCCTGGTGAGTTAACTTTGAAATAATGTGACTTTACAATTGTGTTTTTATTTATTTTTATTTATTTTTGTGAATGACACAGGGTGAAAGAAAATAAATAATTATTAGAGAAGTTATCGGTTTGTCATTTGTCTAACATGATGGAAGGGCAATTTAATGTACTTGTTGGTTTGAAGTACATTTTTGTGCTAGTGTAAGATTTTGACACCTGCCAACTTATCAGTGTCTACAACAGGTACGTCATATGTGTTTTTAGCAGCCAATCTTGTTGCCAAAAAATCCAAAAGCCACCTCGGCAAGGCAAGGCAACTTTCTCAAGGAAGTATTTCCCTCAGTTAGCACTTCCTTATTAGATATGACTAAACCACTTCTTAAAAAGCCTACTCTTGATTTAGAGGTTCTATATCAACTATAGGCCGATATCGAACCTTCACTTTCTCTCCAAGATCCTTGAGAAAGCAAACGCCAATCAGGTGTGTACAGCTGATTCGCACTGATTGGCGACACAGCTGTGTTCTACATAGTAACATTTTTTTGAGGATTTTCAGCCTGGATTTAGAGCTCATCATAGCACAGGGACCGCACTAGTAAAAGTTACAAACACTCAATACATTTTCATTGTTAAGCACATGATACCCAATTATATCTATCAATAAAGCCAAACGAAATCAACCAATTAACTAAACTACAAACATGCATTAAGGACATAAAGGCCTGGATGACCTGCAACTTCCTGTTATTAAATACAGAAAAAACTGAAGTTATGGGTTAGGGTTAGTTGATGCCTGCCATACACCCATAGGAACTTCGATGACATCTCAATCTAAATGAAGGGTTTTGATGTCTTTAGAGTATCTGTGGAAATGTTTGACCCTTCTTTAAGAATAGCATTTGTGAGGTCAAACACTAATGTTGGACAAGAAAGCCTGGCTTGCAATCTCTCTTTTTCTCAAATGTGTTAGATGGCATAGAGAAACCTGTTTTCAGTGGGCCAGTCAAGTTCTTCTACAACAAACTTGCCCGACAACGTCTTTATGGACCTTGCTTTGTGCACTGGGGTACCGTCATGCTGGAACTAAACAGAGCATCCCCAGTGCTTTAAGTGGAAAAATATGCCGGTAATCCCTGTATTCACCTGTTGGCATATGAGACAAGCGGTTGGTATCAGCCGATCATCCAGTAATACATTCTGAATTTCTACAGTAAATAAAAGATAGGAAGACAATGCCGATTTTCACAAAATGTATTAATTCCATCGTGAGTCATCACGCCTCACTTCGCACATACATTTGTATATATATATATATATATGCCCCAGAAGTCACCCCTAGCTCAGCCCTTGATGTGGAGCAAAAAAACACTGTTTCCAACTCAGCTGGACACAAACAAGAAGAGAGGGAGGACAAAGTACAGAAGTTTTGACTGATCAAGAATAACGGCTGATAACTGAGAAGGCATGACTCACTCAAGGGTTAGGGATGGGCGAGGGTGTGTGTCAAATAAAGAAGAAGACAGTACAGAGGTAAAAGATCATCACCCTTCAGTGATAGTATATGTGTGTGTGTGTGTGTGAGAGTCACAGCCAGGAGAGAACAAGTGATAGAAAGCAGTTTAACAGGTGGATGTGAAGCAAGACAGGTAGGGGGTAGTGGGTGAAGTTAACAGGAAAGGAGTGGCATGGGGGCTCATAGTTCAAGTGTCTCTTGGATCTTCATCATCCTCTGTTTGGCGACATTGTTGACCACTGTCACCTGGTACTGGCTTGAGTAAGTGTTACTTTCCTAACTACTTGTGCTGCAACTTTGCTTTAGTGTCACAAATTATTTCACAGTACTACTCACTCTTCAAAGTAAAGTTTCTAGCAGAGAAATGTGGAAAATGTAACTAAAGACTGAATGAATGACAAGTTAATTTGTTTTTGTTTTTTCTTACTTGTTGGTAGAACAAGTAGTAGTAGCATTTTCATTTTTGCCTTTATTGGATAGTTGGTGGCAGAGAGTCTGACAGGAAACAAGGGGAGAGAGAAATGGGCTTGACATACAACAAAGGTCCCTTGCCAGACTTCGGCCAGGGATGTTATGGGTTTATGGTATATGCTGTAAACACTTGGCTATGTAGATGCTCCACAAAGCAAATATTTTGCTCTTTGAGCTTAATTTATTGTCTGAAAGGTACTATAAAAATAAAGTTATTATATTTAAGTAAGTTTTAAGTAAAACTTTTTTTTATTATCAATTATTAAATTAATGTATGATGTACTTGTTGGTCAACATTTATTTCATATAAAGTAAGTGTTAACTGATCACATGAAGTAAAGTGAGTCATGTATTACTTTGGTGGCATTTGTGCCCTTATAATAAAGTGTAAATACGAGTTTCTACATAAGTTTCATGTGCGTACATTAAAAGTATGTTAAAGAAAGTTTTTCTTATATTTTATTGTACAAGTATGCAATATTCATACAATAAAATATAGTGAATACTTAGAAATATCTGGGCACTATATTTGACTCCCGTCTCATATTTTATATAAAAGCTGAGGCAATTGTTAAAAAGGGTCAGCAGAGAACCCACTTATTGCGGGAGTTGAACTATTTTAATGTGTCGAAACCCATCTTGTGTATTGTGTACCTGTCATACATTGAGAACCTGTTAACTTTTTCTTTTGTTTGCTGGTTTGGCGGTTTGTCTGTGAAAGACAAAAATTGTCTGGGCAGTGTGGTCAAAGTCTGTTCAAAAATTATTGGAGTTAAGTTGACTGATCTAAACTCTCTCTGGGAGCATCGGGTCCTCCAGAAAGCAGTTAGTATCATTAACAGCGAGCATGCTCTATCCAAAGAATTTACACTAATGATATCAGGGCGCCGTTACTTGCCCCCACACAGAAAGACAAACCACTACTCCATTCATTCCCTCTGCCATTAAGCTGTTGAATGCAGAATAAATTTCTTTTTTATTTTCCTTGGTTCCTGGCACAGTCCTTTGCACTAACCCTTAAGGCTGCACTTTGCACTTGCACTTACTCAATTGTGCAATATTCTCAAGCACTTTATTCAGCTGTATTACTATAGTATTGCGTGGAATTGTATTTTATTTCCCCACTGGTCACGGGCACCTCTGATATTGTTGTGTAGGAACGAATGTTGTTGATTACTGTTTGTTTATGTGAGGTTTGGCTTGTAAAAACTGAATTGCCCCTCGGAGATAAATAAAGCTGAATCTGATCTGATCTGAACATGAAATTGGACAGGCTCCAACAACAAAGAGCTTTACAAAGTGATAAGACAAGTCATAAATAAAATGTAGATATAAAGGCTGGCTGTCAGGCTGTT
Source organism: Scomber japonicus (assembly GCF_027409825.1). Taxonomy (NCBI): domain Eukaryota; kingdom Metazoa; phylum Chordata; class Actinopteri; order Scombriformes; family Scombridae; genus Scomber; species Scomber japonicus. Next base: position 25,596,974 of record NC_070595.1, read on the forward strand.
TCTGCTCTTTGATCCAATTGTTTAGACTGCAAAATAATGGAACAGAATATAACCCCCAATTTTAGATATATTTTTCCTTTAAAAGAAAAGCAGTCAGTATTATGTTAATTGCGTTCCTCTTCTATGAGTAATGCTCTGCAGTATTAACATTGCATGTTATGTGTGTTGTAAGTACAGTAGGAATGGACAATAGAAGGATAGTGATAATGTTTATGACTGCTATTGAGTGGCAGGTGAAAGGGTTGGTTCAGGTTTGCACATTTAGAATTAGAGATGGTAGGGTTCACTTAATTTATTGTCAGAATTCTGTATTTTGTATCTTTCTGTTTTATTAAAATAAAATGAAAAAGAAAATAATGAAATACCACATGACATCAAACTTTTATGTAACTTATCATTTGTGTTTTCACAGTGACGTGGAATTTTATAAACCTCCTCGTCCAAAGAGAGGTCTTGGCAACCTAAGTGATGTTTGTAAAGGCTGTAGGTGAGAGCAAACACACATTATTTCTCCTTAAAGTTCCTTCAGTTGGATGTTTGAGCTTCACTGTGCAGAATAATGTATGTGGAGTTTGACACTAGAAGGCTGTTTTCACATTCAACTGCTGAAAGGGTAAAGTTTCTCTGTGCTCAGAGAAACTCTGATTTAAGACTACAAGCACAATTTGTGACTGGTTTGTAAACCAATCCTGGTCCAGTATGCACCTCACACAAGTGTGATATAGAAACTTGAAGCTTCCACTGCACATACACTGATCATGGCTTTAACAGTGAAGTATGAGACATTTTTTGTGTCCATCAGTTTAACTTTTGTGGTTAAATACATATGCATATATTTGCATATTCATATATTCTGGAATTTTTAATGAAGGAAAAGAAGTAGATGCAATTTTAAGGATTTTAAAGAGTTTTTGGAAAAACCATATCAGACCCACATTATTGTTCCAAGTAATATATGTCTGGAGGGGATCTTTTAGTAACCTTTTTGTTTATGCCCTCATAAATTGAAATCATGTCCCCACCAGGCAATATACATCTGACTGTGTGTATGTGTGCACGTGTGTTTGTGTTTGTGTGTGTCACAGGGAGGTCATCGACAAGGTAAAAGAGCGTTACTCTCAAACCTGGAAGAAGCAAGAGGAAAATTCCCTAAAATTTCGGTAAAAAAGCCAACATCCTCTGAAAGATTTTTTAAAAAGTCAATGTGAGATATGTTACCAGTTTTATTAAAAGAAAGAACAATAACTAGATGTAAGGAGAAATAAAAATTAAAAATGTTCGTTAAAATAGAGGCACCTGACTAGCAGATGTCATCCAAGTAACCATTCGATTGGCCATATGATTTATGGTTACAGACAGTCTTCACCAAGGAACTGAGACTGTTTTTGCTCAGTTACGAATTTTATGGAAGTAAAAGTGAGCACAATTTGAAATTCAGTCATTTCACATACTTCTTACTTAGCTAATTATGAAGCTTTCTCTTCAATAAGGAAAAAAAACTGTCAGTGTCAACAGTACTGACTGTGTTCAAGGACTATTTAACAAAGTCCTTGTGGTTCCCCAGATCTCGGCTGAGAAAGCAGTGCAATGGCTCAGACATGGCCATCATCACCCAGGCAAACACTCCGATTGGATCAGAGCTTGTGTACGACGCTAACGGGAAGAAGACTCTTCAGGTTACCCGGGAGATTTTCAGCACCTTTGCAAAGGTATGCTGCTCATCATTCATGGATATTACCATGGCACCAGCTGCTTGCATGGTTTGCAGTTGAATGTGAATCGGCCAGGATGAGCACCTCCAAATCAGAGGCCAGGGTGCTCTGCCAGAAAAAGGTGGATTGCTGCCCCAAGTGGAGGAATTTAAGTAACGTGAGATTAACAGGCAGATTGGTGCAGCATCAGCAGTGATACACCAGACCGTCCCTGTAAAGAAAGATCTGAGCTTGAAGGCAAAGCTCTCAATTAACCAGTCAATGTCAGCCCACCCCACACCTATGGTCACTAACTTTGGGTAGTGGCTGCAAGAATGAGACTGTTGATTCAAATGGCCGAAATGAGTTGCTTCTGGGGAGTGTCTGGGGTCAGAGGGTTAGGTGTTGTCCTGCTCCTGACACTCCTCTGAATAAACTTAAAAAACAGTGAACAGTATATCCTAGTATATCCTAAAAGGTATATACTGTACTATGTCTTTATTTTGTTTCATGATTGTAATAGTAATACATTGTTGAATCCAGGAGCATCCTTTCAAGACTAAAAGATTGGACAAATGTGCTCTTGTTGGCAACGGTGGTATCTTGACTGACAGCAGGTGTGGAAAGAGCATCGATTCAGCTCAGTTTATTATGAGGTGAGACAGGCGTCCAGTGTAGTCAATTGAAATGCTGATTAATCAACAAATTTACGCTAATCTCTGCTGAAATTCCATACAAACGTATCTGTATAGTCTTTGTTGTTTTTTTTCAGGTGCAATCTACCGCCTTTGAAAAATGGCTATGAGGAACACGTGGGCGTCAAGACTGATCTTGTGACAGCAAACCCGAGCATTCTCATGCAGAAGTGAGCAAAATGATGAGTCTCATTTGACTATTTCCTTGTAATATTCCTCATCTTTTGCTATTTCATATCTGCTGTTTTTTCCCCCAGGTATGGGTCTCTAATGAATCGTCGCCGTCCATTTGTAGAGAGTCTACAAACCTACGGAAATGCTTTGCTTGTCCTTCCTGCCTTTTCTTATAGCTCCAATACTGCTGTGTCACTGCGGGTCGCCTACACGATTGAGGACTCTGATAGCCCAGTTCGTCCTGTCTTCTTCAACCCTGGGTACCTTCGCAATCTTTCTGTCTTCTGGAGAAACAAGGGCCTGAAAGCAGGACGTCTCAGCAGTGGCTTTATCATGACTAGCATAGCACTAGAAATCTGTAACAATGTGGAACTGTATGGGTTCTGGCCCTTTGACAATCACCCATATAATTATTATCCCCTGTCTAATCACTACTACGATGACATGAAAGCTAAGGCAGTGCACGCCATGCCTGCTGAGTTTAACATCTTGTTGCAGCTGCACAGTGAAGGTGTGCTCAGGCTTCATCTGGGAAATTGCTGACCATGTGAAAAGTAATTCCAAGACTTGGGACAGATGATAGTTCAGGGGCACGGTGCCTTTTCTGTAGCCTCTGGATGAAGCCAGGCACTCATGAGGTCTTTCATCCAAGCATGGTGGATGTTTGAACTAGAGTTGTTCCGATTCCGATACCAGTATCGGAAATGCCTCCGATACTGCCAAAAATGCTGACATCGGTATCAGCGAGTACTGGAGTCCAGGCACCGATCCCATACCACGTAATTGATTAGAAATAGGATTCTATTTACTGGTTAGCTCCGTTAGCTCTGACACACTTCTTCTTTGCTGCTCTTAAAACAGTTGCACTATGCTGCCTTTGGCAGCTGCTGTTTTAGAGGGGTGAAGAAGAATTGATCAACTGACACCTGTAACAAGGAGCTAACGTTAGTGCATCATGTTGGCGGTTTGGCAGTACTTGACAGTGGATGTTCCCACCAGTAAGACATATAATATATAATAACATATGCAAAGAAGCAATTTCGAGGGTTGGCACGAGTGTTGCAAATTTCAACACCAGCAACTTAATCAAATATTTGAAGACGTGTCACACTAAAGAGCACAATGAATTTACCAAAGCTAAGGGAAAAAAGGACAAACTGCAGCAGCAAACACTGGAAACTGCCTTTTTTATTTTACAATATTGTGGCTGCACTTTAAAAAAAAAAAAAAAAAAAATATATATATATATATATATATATATATATATATATATATATTATTCCTAGATTTATTTAGTTAAGTTGCTGTTGCACTATTGCTTTATACTGTTCTATTTAAAAATAAATGACTTCCATTTGCTATATTCATTCATGTTTTACAAAGGCTTTAACCTGAGCCAGGCTTTACCACAATGATAATCATATCACAATCATGCAAGCGTAGTATCTTTATTTTTTTAACACACTGGTATCGGTCGATACCCACAGCACAAGTATCGGAATCGGTATCGGGAGGGAAAAATGGTATCGGAACATCTCTAGTTTGAACTCACGGTTAATGCTAAGCTAGCCTTCAGCAACCAAGACATTTGCACAGAAATCATAATACTCCAATGATAAGACACAGTCCTATATTGTATCTGCAGCTGTATTTATTACTGCAAATGTTCCAGCTGGTATCTGGAGGGAGTTATTTTTATTTAACTGGGATGCCTTTGTGAAGCCTTGATGGTGCGCTCTCCATCACAGTGCCAATGTTAAACAAAATTGACTAATGACAGAAATTCAATTGACCATGGGAAGTTTTAGACAAACCCTTCTAGATAAACTGAAGATAAACTTATATAAAGAATTCAGATGCCTCCTTCACATGAAGATTGTCTGGATGAAATACTTTATCATCTTATGAAAGCACCAGCACATTGAATGTCAAGAATCTTTTTTTAATTTTTAATTTTTTACATTTTTGTTAAGAAGCACATCACACATTTAACCACTCAACAAACTCAATTTAACACATACAAATATTAAGGCAAGTTTACATTTTAATTACACAGTTTTAAAATGTAGTCATGCTGTGAGTGCAGACAGAAGCAGACATAATATTATCAGTTAACACATTCAGGAGGTTTCATGCAGACTTTGGGAGGTGTCTTACGCAACTGGGAACATTACCTTTCACTTTCATACTTTTAAAGTCTTTTTTTTCCATAGAGATTTATATTTATACAAGTTATAAGTGACCAAACTTTAGAACTCCTGGTGAGTTAACTTTGAAATAATGTGACTTTATAATTGTGTTTTTATTTATTTATTTGTCATTTGTCTAACATGATGGAAGGGCAATTTAAAGTACTTGTTGGTTCGAAGTACATTTTTGTGCTAGTGTATGATTTTGACACCTGACAACTTATCAGTGTCTACAGCAGGCATGTTGTATGTGTTTTTAGCAGCCAATCTTGTTGCCAAAAAATCCAAAAGCCACCTAGGCAAGGCAACTTTATTTATATAGCGTGCTTCATACACAGGGGCAACTCAATATGCTTTACATAAAATCTAAATTTTAAACAGTAAAAATTGGAAACATGAAAACACCCAAACCAGAAAACCTAATTATAATAAAAAGAAAACAAAGCTAGACTAAAATGGAGCGAGAGTGCAGCAAGAAAATAATGATTTGCTTTAAAATGATTGAAAGAACATGCAGTGCAAATGAAAGATTAAAATTTGAAGTGCTTTCAGCACATGAAAAGAGATACGTTTTTATCATGGATTTTAAAAATATTCACTTTTGTGGCTGATTTCAGTTCTGCTGGTAGCTTGTTCCAGTTGTGTGCAGCATAACAACTAAATGTTACTTCACCATGTTTAGTTTGAACTCTGGACTCAACTATCTGACCTGAGTCACCTTAAAAGAAGATTTAGGATAGGATGGTTAAGATGCTGCGTTCAGTTAGCGGGGCTGTGAAAATCTCAGGGTTCTTTCCGTATTCTGTCAGAAATATATGCAGCACATGGAAGTGGTGTCAAAGCTCCACTGAGACTGTACAGATAGATTAGCATCTGCCGACAGAAAGAGAACTGTCATCAGGTGAGGGAATTCCTTCCATTGTGGGTTCGACTACTGCTGTGGAAACAAACATTCCTACATTTTCCTGTCTGCTTGTATTTGCAGCAAAAATACATGTGTGTGGAGTGCAGCAGTATACCAGCAGACGTAAACACTAGTAGGGGGCGACTTGCTTGGCTGATGGCCATGTGTTGATGTTATCTGAATCAGATAAAGAGCAGTGACGTGGATACAGTCAACTTGAGAGGTACACAAGGTTGTAAAAGGGATATGGAGCAAGTATAGACCTGACACCTGTTTGAGAAAATCATCTCTGGCTAAGATTATTTTAGTCCCGTTAAAGTCCCACTTTAACATGGAAATGGGTCCAAGCTTTGCACAAAGATTAGATCTCCAAAGTGTCTTCTTAAAGTAGCTGTATGTAACAAATATATTCCAAATAATCATAAAATGGCCCTAAAATGTAATCAGACATTAAGGAATCATGTTCATTTCAAACACTGATATCACTGACAGTAGTAGTCCGGCCAGAATATTCACAATTGAAAAGCTCAGTTGCAACCCTCAAATAATGTTTATGTTGTCATTCTGTGTTTTGGCCTGATGCGCCACCCACCACCTATCTACCAATCACCATGTCAGTAGTGTTTCAGCAGCCAGGTTGCCAGTTGCCACTGAGCTGCAGCTAGGAACACTGCAGATAATGTCTGATGTTACAAAACCAAAAAAGCCTCATTATGACTCAAATACATTGTGACAATTTGAGAAACAAAACAAGGGTATGTATAGGAGATGCCTTTGAAACATGGAGACAGTTACAGCGTCATACAGCACTCAGCTGCATCCGCTGATACGGAGGAGGATATGCAGGATCACGTCCAACAACTGGCAACCCGCGTGAAGTAGACTCTGGCAAGGGAGGGGGCGAGGAGAAACAGCTGTTTTCAGTGTTTTGAACGTGGGCTGCAGTACCATTTCTAAACACTTGGTGTCAGAGTTACATACTTCAACTTTAAGACATGAAGTGATAATGCACAACAATGTATAAGAATATGATGATGCATTATCCTTTTGGCATTATTCTCCATGTCAGTATACCTCTGTGTGCATTATTGTGACTATACCATGGGTCTCTCACCAAATGAAAAAGGAGGCCATGATTCAATCTTTATCTATTTACAAAGTTTGTAATCTGACATGACAAATATGACAAATATACATTATTATACGTCTTTATCGGCCAATCTTGCTGCTAATACTTTCAAAAGTCACCTAAATTTTGCTTGCAAAGGAGATTTAGGACAGGATGGTCACAAAGTGTTGTGCAGTCAGTGGGTCTGTGACGTGATAAACTTGCTATAACTGATATTTGGCCACTTAGGGACAGCATATATAGGGTGTAAGCACAACACTAACATATTATCAGCTTTTAAACTGATATGATATATTGGCATTTTAATGGTATTTTATTGTGCTTAGAACTCTGATCAGTGAACCTAGTGAGCACTTGCCCATGTCTAGTTTGTGCTGTTTTAAATTGTCCTCTGTATTTTTCCTGTCTTTTTACTGTCTATGTGTAATGTAACATTTGCCTAATATTCACCAGATACAGAGCAACCTTCTCTTCTTAGCTGTTTTTAGTTTCCACTAAATCCTGAGAAAACTCTGCTGATTAAATCTTATCTGCTAATTTCTCCACTATATTCACCAGCTAGTTGATAACATTGTCGTGTTGGGTGCTGAGCAGGTAAAATATTATGAGGTGCCAATTGTAAAATTTCAGTTACTTTAGTTTAGTAGCTTTATTGTCATTATATTGAGGGTTAGACAACACTGATAAAGTATTCTTCTTTTTTATTGCCAACTAAGATACACTCAGCATACATGGAAGTGCAATGCCGTTCTCAACAGATCAGTGTGTTCACATTTAAAAACAGGCACATGAAAACAAAATGTCATCATTTTTTCTTTTAAAGTTTCTGGCAGCTTACAGAAAAAAAACTATTGCAAAATTGTTACTGTTATTTTTTGTGGAAATGGTTAATAAGGACCAAAATAAATTACTACTATTACCACTAATGTTTGCAGTAGTTATATAATGCAGTAAAATTAAATTCTGCTTATGTGAATCCCGGATCTTGTCAAGTGGTATATCCTTCCCTGGACCACAAATAGATGCGTCAAACCTGAATGCTTACATCACTACCGCACCCAGTTTAAGCCCTCTAAATAAACTTAGCTAGCTGTTACTGGAATACATCACAGAGGCAGGCGTGTTTCAACTTGATGATGACACAGATGGTTTGTAACCTCGTTCCAGATGGTGCAAAGAGATGGTGAGAAGGCTGGGAGGGATCAGTCATTATGTTGCTTTCTCAGTCTCCACTGTCATGTCATCAGCTAATTTGACAATGTGGTTGGAGATGGACTTGGCAGGACAGTCAAGCCTTCCCCAGATCTGTGTTTCTGAGCTCTGTAGGCAGTTCCTTCGACCTTATGGCTTAGTTTTTTCTCTGATATTCTCTGTCATTTGTGAGGCCTTATATGGGTAGATGGAATCTGGATCCCTAGTGCTTTAAGTGGAAAAAAACGAGTGCCGGTAATCCCTGTATTCACCTTTTTGCATATGAGACAAGCGGTTGGTATTGGCCGATCATCCAGTAATACATTCTGAATTTCTACAGTAAATAAAAGATAGGAAGACAATGCCGATTTTCACAAAATTAATTTATTCCATCGTGAGTCATGAACGCCTCACTTCGCACATACATTTGAGGAAATTGAATCAAGCTTGTGACTTTTACCTCTAGTATATATTCTAGTCATCAGTTTGATTTTTTTTTAACTATAAATGGTAATACTGTTTAGTAGATGTAAGCACTTTTTCCATTTTGTATTAGCTTCTGAATCCATGAGATCAAACTTTTGCAGTAAATGTTTTTTTTGGGTTTTTTTCACATATGAATGGAAATCTATGATAATCTCAAGGCACAACAGTTTCGTACTGTGATGCATAAGGGATTAGGCCTGAATATCAGGGAAGGCTACTGAGTAGGTGTATGGCTGGAGCTGTAGTGGCGCCTGGCAGTTGGCTGAGGAATGCAGGGTCTGACTTGGAGCTTGAGGGTGAATATTTGAGGGGCCTGGAGATTTTGGTAGATCAGTTGGGAGCTGGCAGAGTTTTCAGAGGGTTGATGAGAGCTGGAGGCTGCTGGTGTATTAAAGAAGGGCGTTGGAGGAAGTAAGCTATTATACGGAATTAGATTGTATGCACAAGCTTACTTTGTCACACATACAAACACTATGTGGCGTGCAATACTTGGAAACAAATCTTTGGGTGCTGGAGCATACTTATGTCGAGGATGGGCTTGGTCAGAATCCAACTGGTACAGTGGATTTGGTCTAAAGGTAAACACAAACAAAATATGAATAAACTGCATTTGTTTTCATTTCACTTTCTGTTACTGTTTGGAATCAATGAGAAATTGTAACCCCTTGTTCAAATAAAGAATTGACATTTCAACAATTCCAAACTTTTGAATTGTCAATATTAATGTCTACAGTGAGACATGCTACAATATTTGCATAAACTCTAACATATAAACTCTTGTGCACACAGAAAACATCAGATAAGCTTATCTGTAAATACCGCAGTTGTGTACAGGAGTCTTGTAGAGACTGTTTGTCTATCGCACTATAGTTTTAGATACCTCTCCATGCACGCCTCTCTACTTCCTCTAAAATGTCTGCAAACAGAGTTATGCTCAGGTACAGGTAAATATTGACAGATGAACATATGAACAGCTCAAATTCACGTCATAACCAAATTAGACAACACCCACTACGACCTATAAGGAGTATGACTAGCTCATACGTTTGACATCCTTCTTGTGGTTCGTCCCTCCTCCTGATGGCAGCACGGACCTTGACAAATTCTTTCAGGGGGTATGGCGGCCAGAAGACTTTTTCCCCTTACACCCATGTGTGGGGTATGAGTAGCACAGCTACTGAACTGAATTATGTACCACTGTTTCATTTTGACAATGCAACACTCTCTCAGTCAATTTCTAAATCATGTTGCACTACTATCTATAAACTTAATAAACCAGTACAATAACTGAAAAAGAAACTATATTTCCTCCTACAGCCTTTGTCCTTGACAATCAATAAAGCATGGCACACATATTACATGTATTTATACATATCAATCTTATGAAAATCAATATCAATCTAAGCAATAAAGTGTACCGTACATAGACTCATCTCTCCATTAGTAAGACAAAGACCATATGAGTGTTTTATGGTACAGTGTATATGTGTTTGAGCAGATGTGTTGTGAGTGAATCTGCTGTTACTGTGCATGTACTGTAGTGTTAATTTTGTCGCCCATTTTTCAATTCAGTCTTAATCTTTTGTCAAAGTTCATTCTTAGTCACATTTAGTCATTCACATATCATTTTTTGTTAGTCATGTTTATTCGACTAAAAGTCTCAACATTTTAGTCGAGTTTTAGTCAAACCAGAACTCAATTTTTTTTAGTCGAGTTTTAGTCAAACTGTTTTAGTCTTTTTCTATTTATTTCAGAGATAATTTTTGTTTATTCATTCCAGTTGACTTGTGTTCCACAGCTAAAATATTGATTAAATGTCTGGAATAACAAACATCTTGAATGATGCACTTGTTCTGATTTTTTATATTTATTAGAAACACCAACAAAATAAAATAACAAAATACTCTCAACAAACTCTCTCAAGCATAGCTACCATCTCTCACTCCACCCGCAATGGGCAGAAGCGGGTGGTGTACACTCATGCGTAAAGGAAGATATCGCCGGATTTAGCTCCGGAAGATACGCAGGCTAATATCTCGGCAGGGGATTGGTCGATTTGGATGATTGACACCTCGTTTTAACCGTTAGAGCCAATAGATTTTAGGGGCAGCATCGAAATTTGTGCCAGACACATGATTGGCTAACTATAATAAAGCAAATGGATCGTACACGAAACGGACTAGCATTCGTCCGACAGAAAGCCCGCTCCCCCAAAAAAATTAAGTTGGGTTGAAGTTTCATTGGTTGTAAACAAACACAGCCATGTTGGACTTACCAAAACCAGCGATTTTTGCTCTCAAGTACAACTTTTCATCACAAAACTTCAAAAGGTAAGACAGAATTCCTTATAGTCACTGTAAATAAGTGGTTGTTTACCTTTGTATTCTTTGGCTGCTGGTTCACTGAGTTTTTGTCGTAGGACAATAATAGTGGTACTGTTGAACTCGCCGGGGTCTTAGCTTTCACATGAGATGCATGCTATTTGTTTGTGTACCATGAAGTATCAGAGCGGTAGCAATGGAAATGTGGAGAGTGGGTTGACTTTCTGACGCTATTCGGATTTTGATATTTGATCATTAATATGCTTGGTGTTTGAGTTGTGTTTGGTGTGTGTAAAAATGACTTATATGTGCTTGTAGCGGAGTTTCTCTTGTTTAATTTGATGTGCAGTCCCCCAGTTGGGGGACCTTGGAGTTTAACAGGTTAAATATGCCGAAAAATAAAATAACAGGACACAGACGTCGGGTCTAGCCCATCATCAGTGTTCCTAGAATGTTAATTTTTTTTGATTAGCCTACTACCAACGCATTGGGTGGTAGTACTAGCAGCTACTTGGTACATTAGACTGAAGGTGCAGACGCAACGTAGCCTTTCGACATGTGTGGACATGTTTCATTGACATACTATCTACTAAAAGTATGACGTGTTACTGGTAGAGCACGTATTACAAAACTAGTATATCGTAGCCGTAATATGTTAAACTGAAACTATCAGTGTTGAGTGGCTACTTGCATGGATGCTAGCTCCTAGGACTAGCTTAATCAACCAGTGTATGCAGATGCGTGCTAGTTAGCTTACCTTATTTGGGTGGCTGAGGGTGAGATGCCTTTTCAGGTTGATGGTATTTTTTTCCCGCACACATTCCCATCTGTCAAAACGAGGCATTGTGATTTTTTTATCTGAGTCTAAATATTGGAAATGGGACCAAACGTCCTGTGAACGTATTGCCATGGAACCTACCGATGAGAACTCATTTGTGACACTGTAAGCCATAGATAGACAAGGATTTGCACTGGATTCGCAGTAAAGATTATGATACAATTTCATGAAAGATTAATTGAATACCAAACAACAACAAATACACTGTAATATTGATTTTTACATCATTCTTTATTGAACGATTGCGGAAAGCATCTCTCTGCCGTGCGCACAAATACAAACACACACGTGCACACATGCCAAACATAGTCAAAACTGTAATATCTGCTATAACTGAGCTTACATTTTAGTGAACTGATCTTTGATCACTTGTTTACATTGAAGTAATAGATCATAGAATATACTGTAGGTAACAATGATATTTCAACAAAACGTATATGTTTAGATTGAAGAAGCGCAGAGCATATAATATTTATAGCTGATGACTCTCACAGATCCAGAGGTGCATCAATCTTGTGATCACAATTTAACTTTAGCGTCACCAAGCTATTAAACACATCTGTGTAGGTTATTATTGATTGAGCACAACCATAATGTTAATGACCATACTGAACAACCATAATGAGTCCGCACAAAAGTAGTCACATAGCGATTAACAGTTTCATTTTAAAGTGTGTCTTCTTCTTTCACATAAAAAATGGGTTATCATAAATAGGCAAGTGAAAGTTCCTAAGTGAGAAATATGTGTTTTCTCTTTTTGACCCGCCCCGCCCACCCCCACAATATTTCAAAAAAATTGAACCCGAACCCGCCCGACCCGCACATCACTAGAGGACAATGTACAGAAGTTTTGACTGATCAAGAACAATTTTGGCTGATAACTGAGAAGGCATGTTGACTCACTCAATGAGGAAGAGAAACACTATTAAACTGAGAGGAGGAGGGTTGGGCGAGGGTGTGTGTCAAAGAAAACAAAAGAAAGCACAGAGGTAAAAGATTATCACCCTTCAGAGATACTGTGTGTGTGTGTTTGTGTGTGAGAGAGAGTCACAGCCAGGAGAGAACAAGTGATAGAAAGCAGTTTAACAGGTGGATGTGAAGCAAGACAGTTAGAGGGTAGTGGGTGAAGTTGACAGGAAAGGAGTGGCATGGGGGCTCATAGTTCAAATGTCTCTTGGATCCTCATCATCCTCTGTTTGGGGACATTGTTGACCACTGTCACCTGGTACTGGCTTGAGTAAGTGTTACTTTCCTAACTACTTGTGCTGTAACTTTGCTTTAGTGTCACAAATTATTTCACAGTACTACTCACTCTTCAATTTCACTTCATTTAAATAATTTATTAAGAACATATGACTGCTTGCTGATTGCATTGTGGGGAATGCAATCAGCAAGCAGTAAGTAAGTTTTAAGTAATGTACACTTTTCAGTTCATCATAAGTTATTATATTAATGTAATGTATGAATGTCCTTGTCAGTCAAAATTAATTTCATAAAGTAAGTTAACTGCACATGAAGTAAAGTGAGTCATGTATTACTTTAGTGGCATTTGTGCCCTTATAGCAAAGTGTAAATACAAGTTTCTACATACGTTTCTAATGTGTACATTAAAAGTTTGTTAAATTGAAAGTTTTTCTTATATTTTATTGTGCAAATATGCAATATTCGTACAATAAAATATACAAAGTCATTGAACATGAAATTGGACAGGCTCCAACAACAAAGAGCTTTACAAAGTGATAAGACAAGTCATAAATAAAATGGAGATATAAAGGCTGGCTGTCAGGCTGTTTCTGCTCTTCAATCCATGCGTTTAGACTGCAAAATAATGGAACAGAATATAACCCCCAATTTTAGATATATTTTTCCTTTAAAAGAAAAGCAGTCAGTATTATGTTAATTGTGTTCCTCTTCTATGAGTAATGCTCTGCAGTATTAACATTGCATGTTATGTGTGTTGTAAGTACAGTAGGAATGGACAATAGAAAGATAGTGATAACGTTTATGACTGCTTTTGAGTAGCAGGTGAAAGGGTTGGTTCAGGTTTGCACATTTAGAATTAGAGATGGTAGGGTTCACTTAATTTATTGTCAGAATTCTGTATTTTGTATTTTTCTGTTTGTATTTTCAATCAATTAAAATAAAATGAAAAAGAAAATAATGAAATACCCACATGATATCAAACTCTGTTACACTTTTATGTGACTCATCATTTGTGTTTTCACAGTGAAGTGGAATTTCATAAACCGCCTCGTCCAAAGAGAGGTCTTGGCAACCTAAGTGATGTTAGTAAAGGCTGCAGGTGAGAGCAAACACATGATTTCTCCTTAAAGTTCCTTCAGTTGGATGTTTGAGCTTCACTGTGCAGAATAATGTATGTGGAGTTTGACACTAGAAGGCTGTTTTCACATTCAACTGCTGAAAGGGTAAAGTTTCTCTGTGCTCAGAGAAACTCTGATTTAAGGCTACAAGCACAATTTGTGACTGGTTTGTAAACCAATCCTGGTCCACTATGCACCTCACACAAATGTGATATAGAAACTTGAAGCTTCCACTGCACATACACTGATCATGGCTTTAACAGTGAAGTATGAGACATTTTTTGTGTCCATCAGTTTAACTTTTGTGGTTAAATGCATATGCGTATATTTGCATATTCATATATTCTGGAATTTTTAATGAAGAAAAAGAAGTAGATGCAATTTTAAGGATTTTAAAGAGTTTTTGGAAAAAACATATCAGACCCACATTTTTTTTCCAAGTAATATATGTCTGGAGGGGATCTTTTAGTAACCTTTTGGTTTATCCCTTCATAAATTGAAATCATGTCCCCACCAGGGAATATACATTTGACTGTGTGTTTGTGTATGTGTGTGTGTGTGTGTGTGCACGTGTGTTTGTGTGTGTCACAGGGAGGTCATCGACAAGGTAAAAGAGCGTTACTCTCAAACCTGGAAGAAGCAAGAGGAAAATTCCCTAAAATTAAGGTAAAAAAAAGAACAATAGCTAGATGCAAGGACAATTTAAAAAGTAAATAGAGGAACCTGACTGGCAGATGTCCTCCAAGTAACCATTCAAATGGCCATGTGATTTATGGTTACAGACAGTCTTCACCAACGACTCAAGACTGTTTGTGCTCAGTTATATATTATGGAAGTAAATGTGTGCACAACCTCAAAAAATTAAGTAACTGCAAAATAATTACCTAACTGCCATTTCACATATTTCTTATTTAGCTAATTATGAAGCTTTCTCTTCAATAAAGAAAACGAAACTGACCCGTCAGTCAGTGTCAACAGTCCTGGCTGTATTCAAGGACTATTTAACAAAGTCCTTGTGGTTCCCCAGATCTCGACTCAGAGGGCAGTGCAATGGCTTCGACAAGGCCATCATCACCCAGGAAAACACTCCGATTGGATCAGAGATTGTGTATGACGGTGATGGGAAGAAGTTTCAGATTACCAAGGAGATTTTCAGCACCTTTGCAAAGGTATGCTGCTCATCATTCATAGATATTACCATGACACCAGCTGCTTGCTCCGTGTCTTGATTGTTCCTCAAATATTGTTCTACAGTGATTGTTTCATGGCTGATGAGTTTCATGAGCTGTGCCAATTCACATGTTGGCATTTTAAACACAACACAGCATGGTTTATATTTAGTAAGGTGCTGGAGCTAAATTGAGCTAACAGTTCTTTTTGTTTACCCCAACCAAAACCAAGCCTCGATTCACATTTGCATGGTATGTGTGTAAACCACAATAGAGGTTTGGAGGGGCTACCTACGCCTTGAATAACCTGCCATTTGGCCTGACATCTAAAAAGAAAATGTCTTTTCAGGGGTCATATTTTCAGTAATGTGTTCCCTCGAGTTCTAGATGTATCAATTCATAGACTCTGAAGTTTGCCTTTTTAGATAAATATGTCATAACACCCTGACCAGACCTGTCCTGGTTCAAAGGCTTTGCCAAATATGGCTGAGAAATGCAGCCTTCTTCTGCCTGATTTTAGAAAGAGAGGAGAGGGTTAAGTGAAACAGCTCTGGTGTTGTCCTGCTCCTGAATCTTTGCTAAATAAACTTATAATAAACAAGATGTATTTTTTGTCTTCAATGAACAGTATGTCCTAAATAGTGTATACTATGTCTTCATTTTGTTTAATGACCGTAATAGTAATTCATTGTCTGTTGAATCCAGGAGCATCCTTTCAAGACTAAAAGATTGAAAACATGCGCTCTTGTTGGGAACGGTGGTATCTTGACTGACAGCAGGTGTGGAAAGAGCATCGATTCAGCTCAGTTTATTATGAGGTGAGACAGGCATCCAGTGTAGTCAATTGAAATGCTGATGACAGTTAATCAACACAATTAAACTCATCTCTGCTGAAATTCCATACAAACGTATCTGTATATTATGTTGTTTTTTTCAGGTGCAATCTACCGCCTTTGAAAAATGGTTATGAGGAACACGTGGGCATCAAGACTGATCTTGTGACAGCAAACCCAACCATTTTCTTAAACAAGTGAGCAAAATGATGAGTCTCATTTGACTGTCTTCTTGTAATATTCCTCATCTTTTGTTATTTCACATCTGCTGTTTTTTCCCCCAGGTATGGGTCTCTGATGAATCGTCGTCGTCCATTTGTGAAGAGTCTACAAACCTACGGAAGCGCTTTGCTTCTCCTTCCTGCCTTTTCCTTCAGCTTCTGTACTCCTGTGTCCCTGCGGGCCGTTTATGCAGTTGAGGACTCTGATAGCCCTGCTCAACCCGTCTTCTTCAACCCTGGGTACCTTCACAATCTTTCCGTCTTCTGGAGAAATGAGGGTCTGAAAGCAGGACGTCTCAGCAGTGGCTTTATCATGACTAGCATAGCACTGGAAATCTGTGACAATGTGGAACTGTATGGGTTCTGGCCCTTTGGTAATCACCCATATAATTATTATCCCCTGTCTAATCACTACTACGATGACACAAAAGTTTCGGCAATGCACGCCATGCCTGCTGAGTTTAACATCTTGTTGAAGCTGCACAGTGAAGGTGTGCTCAAGCTTCATCTGGGAAATTGCTGACCACGTGAAAAGTAGTTCCCAGACTTGGGAACAGATGATAGTTCAGGGGCACAGTGCCTCTGGGCGAAGCCAGGCACTCATGAAGTTTTTCACCCAAGCAAGGTGGATGTTTGAATTTACAGTTAATGCTAAGCTGGCCTTCAGCAACCAAGACATTTGCACAGAAATCATAATGCACTAATGATAAGACACAGTCCTATATTGTATCTACAACTGTATTTATTACTGCAAATGTTCCAGCTGGTGTCTGGAGGGAGTTATTTTGACTGGGAAGCATTTGTGAAGCCTTGGTGGCAGGATCTCCATCACAGTGCCTTATGTTAATAAAATGTATTTATGACAGACATTTGATTGTCCATGGGAAGGTCAAACCGAATGTAATTTAAATAATTTGAATACTTCTTTTACATGAAGATTGGGGGCTAGTTTACATTTTAATCCTGCAATAATTATATGTGACTCATGCTGGGAGGGAAAGACAGTTACTCCTCAGTTGTTAGCACTCCACGTTACTGACACAGCTAGATGATGTGTAAGATAAAGAGTTAAAGGGGGTTAAAGGGTTTTGTCACACAGACCTTGACTGAAAACCATCTTGCTTGCACTCTGTGGGCTGTGGCCCTTAGGGTTGCAGCCAAGGACTTAACAGAGGGGCATCAGGCAGAATCAGAAACAATATTATCAGCGAACACATTCAGGAGTTTTTGTCTCAGACCGGTTTCATGCAGGCTTTGGGGGTTTCTTATGCAACTGGTAATGTTACCTTTTACTCATACTTTTAAATTGTTGTGGTATGTTTTGTGAATGACATGAAGTGAACATAAATATTTATTATAAAACTTATCTGTTTGTCATTTTTCTGACCAGATGGAGGCAGGATTTAATATACTTGTTGGTTTGAAGTAGATTTGTGTGCCAGTATAAGATTTTGACACCTATCAGCCTGTCAGTGTCTACAACTAGCATGTTATTCATCTCTTTAGCAGTCAATCCTGTTGCCAATACATCCAAAAGTAACCTGAATTTTACTTTCAAAGGAGATTTAAGACAGAAGCTGTAAACACAACACTGACATAGTATCAGCTTTTAATTGACTCTGATGCCACCTTGTGGTTTTAAGACAAACTGCTGCTGTTACAATGATTCATGGTTGGCCAGGACTCTCAGTATACCTAGCCCACTACCAAACCTGTGGTGTATTCTGTTTCATGCAGTCTGTAAGTTAAGATGTATTCCTGACTTCAGCTCTTTGCCTGATTACTAAGTCACTCCACATATATTACACCTTATTTGATTAAAAAGAAAAAAAATCCAAGTTAGCCAGTTCATTAAACCCATATTCTGGGTTTGTTCTCCACAGATTTTGTGACTTGTAGCTATTTTATGCTAATATCTGCTGAGGGGGTTTATTGCTGCTTTGGCCTCTTGCAGAGTATGTTAAATGAATGTAGAAAACTCACAAAATCCCGTCTGGTTTTTATTCGGTATTTTTAAATATCATGTTATAACTTAATAATGTCTCCTCTTTTTTGCTTACATCATATCTTTTCTTTTTTTTAATTGATGGTGGTAAATCATACATGTGTGTTTACGCGGCACCCACCTGTTCTCAGTATGTTTGACACCATCTCTTAAACAAGGCCGTGTAGCAGCTGCTGTCACGCATAGGATCTTACACAATACAAGGCCACGAGGGAGTCAGACAAAAGATGCTTTATATTGACATCCAATTTGTGCCATCCTGCTGGAGAGTTGTAAAAGGAGTTATTAATTAATAACTCAATTAATTTGGATAAATCAGTCAAATCTCTGAGTCCCTGATTCAATGATTCAATTAATCTTCTGTATCATTTCAAAGAACAGACATGCAACAATTGAGTAAATTTAAAGTTAGTTTATTAATACTAATAAATTTACTAATAAATGGTCGGTGTGACAAGATCTTGTGGCACGATATTTAGGATAATTTGTTATAATTATATTCTTATTACTTCTTCATTTAATTGATGTTTATATGCTAGAATTGTTTCTATTCTTCATAATTAATTTTTGGTATTGGGGGGGGGGGGGGGGGGGGGGCAATACTAGAACTCAAGTGGCATTTATTACGAGGTGATTAGTTAAATCATTTCAAAATGCACCTGCTTTGTTTTGATTTTTATGTGCATTGTTTTTGGGAAATGGTTTCAACTTGCGTGTTTCAACTTGACGATGTGTAAAAAGAAAAATGAAAGCTATGCACCTGTTGTTTAATCATATTAAGTCAACACATGCATTGTGATCTCCAGCACTGTAAACCATCAGATCAGTGTGTTAACATTTAAAAGACCAAAATAAATTACTATTACTACCACTAAAGTTTGCAGTAGTCATATAATACAGTAACATTAAATTATGCTAATGTAAATCCTGGATCTTGTCAAGTCCTAGATCCTCCCCTTGTCCACAAATAGATATGTTACATAGTGCTTTCATCACTATGGTACACAGTTTCAGCCCACTAAATAAACTCAGTTATAAGATAAGATAAAATAGATTTAATTTGTCATTCAGATTATACAGTAGGCTATAGTACACATTCAAATGAAACTTCCTAGCAATGGCTCAAAATAATACAGAATATTATCTTTGTTATTTCACATCTGTTGTTTTTTCCCCAGGTATAGGTCTCTAATGAATCGTCGCCGTCCATTTGTGGAAAGTCTACAAACCTACGGAAACGCTTTGCTTGTCCTTCCTGCCTTTTCCTATAGCTTCAATACTGCTGTGTCACTGCGGGCCGCTTACACAATTGAGGACTCTGATAGCCCTGCTCAACCCGTCTTCTTCAACCCTGGGTACCTTCGCAATCTTTCTGTCTTCTGGAGAAATGAGGGCCTGAAAGCAGGACGTCTCAGCACTGGCTTTATCATGACTAGCATAGCACTGGAAATCTGTGACAATGTGGAACTGTATGGGTTCTGGCTCTTCAGTAGTCACCCATATAATTATTATCCCCTGTTTAATCACTATTACGATGACAAGAAGGTTTCATTTGTCCACGCCATGCCTGCTGAGTTTAACATCTTGTTGCAGCTGCACAGTGAGGGTGTGCTCAAACTTCATTTGGAAAATTGCTGACCATGTGAAAAGTAGTTCCCAGACTTGGGCGAAGCCAGTCACTCATCAGGTTTTTCATCCAAGCAAGGTGGATGTTAGCTTACAGTTAATGCTAAGCTGGCTTTCAGCAACCAAGACATTCGCACAGAAATCATAATGCACCAATGATAAGACACAGTCCTATATTGTATCTACAGCTGCTGGGAAGCATTTGTGAAGCCTTGGTGGCAGGATCTCCATCACTGTGTTAAGAAAAATTGACTAATGACAGAAATTCGATTGACCATAGGAATTTTTAGACAAACCTTTTTAGATAAACTTGAAGATAAACTTATATAAAGAATTCAGATGCCTCCTTCACATGAAGATTGTCTGGATGAAATACTTTATCATCTTATGAAAGCACCAGCACATTGAATGTCAAGAATTTTGATTTATTTAAATCTTTTACATTTTTGTTAAAAAGCACATCACACATTTAACCACTCTGAAAAAAATTAAGGGTTTACATTTTGATTACACCCTTTTTAAATGTAGTCATGCTGGGAGTGCAGACAGAAACAGACATAATATTATCAGTAAACACTTTCAGGAGGTCTCGTCTCACAAAGGTTTCATGCAGGCTTTGGGAGGTGTCTTACGCAACTGGGAATATTACCTTTCACTTTCATACTTTTAAAGTCTTGCAGTGTTTTTTTCCCACACAGATTTATATTTATACAAGTTATAAGTGACCAAACTTTAGAACTCCTGGTGAGTTAACTTTGAAATAATGTGACTTTATAATTGTGTTTTTATTTATTTATTTGGGCATTTTTGTGAAAGAAAATAAATAATTATTAGAGAAGTTATCGGTTTGTCATTTGTCTAACATGATGGAGGGGCAATTTAAAGTACTTGTTGGTTTGAAGTACATTTTTGTGCTAGTGTAAGATTTTGACACCTGACAACTTATCAGTGTCTACAACAGGTACGTCATATGTGTTTTTAGCAGCCAATCTTGTTGCCAAAAAATCCAAAAGCCATCTAGGCAAGGCAAGGCAACTTTCTCAAGGAAGTATTTCCCTCAGTTAGCGGTGACAGTTTATGTACCACAGTCCTTTAAGGTAGCTGTAATTAAACCACTTCTTAAAAAGCCTACTCTTGATTTAGAGGTTCTAGCCAACTATAGGCCGATATCGAACCTTCACTTTCTCTCCAAGATCCTTGAGAAAGCAGTTGCCAATCAGCTGTGTAACTTTCTACATAGTAACAGTTTATTTGAGGATTTTCAGCCTGGATTTAGAGCTCATCATAGCACAGAGACTGCACTAGTAAAAGTTACAAATGACCTTTTAACAGACAATGGACTTCTCTCTGTCCTTTTTCTGTTAGATCGTAGTGCTGCCTTTGACACTATTGATCATCAAATCCTGTTGCAGAGACTTGAACATTTAATTGGCATTAAAGGAACAGCATTAAAATGGTTTAAATCATATTTATCTGATAGATTTCAGTTTGATAGATTTCATGTTAATGATAAATCCTCCATGCAAACAAAAGTTAGACACGGTGTTCCTCAAGGTTCAGTGCTTGGACCAATACTATTCTCCTTATATATGCTTCCTTTAGGAAACATTATTCGGAAACACTCAATAAATTGTCATTGTTATGCAGATGATACCCCATTATATCTATCAATAAAGCCAAATGAAATCAACCAATTAACTAAACTACAAACATGCATTAAGGACATAAAGGCCTAGATGACCTGCAACTTCCTGTTATTAAATACAGAAAAAACTGAAGTTATGGGTTAGGGTTAGTTGATGCCTGCCATACACCCATAGGAACTTCGATGACATCCCAATCTAAATGAAGGGTTTTGATGTCTTTAGAGTGTCTGTGGAAATTTTTGACCCTTCTTTAAGAATAGCATTTGTGAGGTCAAACACTGATGTTGGACAAGAAAGACTGGCTTGCAATCTCTCTTTTTCTCAAATGTGTTAGATGGCATAGTGAAACCTGTTTTCAGTGGGCCAGTCAAGTTCTTCTACAACAAACTTGCCCGACAACGTCTTTATGGACCTTGCTTTGTGCACTGGGGTACTGTCATGCTGGAACTGAACAGGGCCTCCCCAGTGCTTTAAGTGGAAAAATATGAGTGCTGGTAATCCCTGTATTCACCTTATGGCATATGAGACAAGCGGTTGGTATCAGCCGATCATCCAGTAATACATTCTGAATTTCTACAGTAAATAAAAGATAGGAAGACAATGCCGATTTTCACAAAATTAATTTATTCCATCGTCATGAACGCCTCACTTCGCACATACATTTATATATGTATATATATATGCCCCAGAAGCCACCCCTAGCTCAGCCCCTGATGTGGAGCAAAAAACACTGATTATCCAACTCAGCTGGACACAAACAAGAAGAGAGGGAGGACAAAGTACAGAAGTTTTGACTGATCAAGAACAATTTCGGCTGATAACTGAGAAGACATGACTCACTCAAGGAGGAAGAGAAACACTATTAAACTGAGAGGAGGAGGGTTGGGGAAGGGTGTGTGTCAAATAAAGCAGAAGAAAGCACAGAGGTAAAATATTATCACCCTTCAGAGATACTGTGTGTGTGTGTGTGTGTGTGTGTGAGAGTCACAGCCAGGAGAGAACAAGTGATAGAAAGCAGTTTAACAGGTGGGTGTGAAGCAAGACAGGTAGGGGGTAGTGGGTGAAGTTAACAGGAAAGGATCGGCATGGGGGCTCATAGTTCAAGTGTCTCTTGGATCTTCATCATCCTCTGTTTGGGGACATTGTTGACCACTGTCACCTGGTACTGGTTTGAGTAAGTGTTACTTTCCTAACTACTTGTGCTGTAACTTTGCTTTAGTGTCACAAATTATTTCACAGTACTACTCACTCTTCAAAGTAAAGTTTCTAGCAGAGAAATGTGGAAAATGTAACTAAAGACTGAATGAATGACAAGTTAATTTGTTTTTGTTTTTTCTTACTTGTTGGTAGAACAAGTAGTAGTAGCATTTTCATTTTTGCCTTTATTGGATAGTTGGTGGCAGAGAGTCTGACAGGAAACAAGGGGAGAGAGAAATGGGCTTGACATACAACAAAGGTCCCTTGCCGGACTTCGGCCAGGGATGTTATGGGTTTATGGTATATGCTGTAAACACTTGGCTACGTAGATGCTCCACAAAGTAAATATTTTGCTCTTTGAGCTTAATTTATTGTCTGAAAGGTACTATAAAAATAAAGTTATTATATTTAAGTAAGTTTTAAGTAAACCTTTTTTTATTATCAATTATTAGGGGTGCAACGAATCAAAAAACTCACGGTTCGGATCGTTCCTCGGATCAGAGTCACGGATCGGATCATTTTTCGGATCAGCCAAAAAAAAATAGACAAGACAAATAAACATGTTTTGTCTTTTTTTGAGTGTTACGTCTGTGTGGTAGGCTAACCTAGGCGACTGGTTTGTGTGGCAGCGCGAGTATAAGGAAACAGACGTAGCACTAGAGGCAGCAGTTATCGTTACAGTAGTCACCGAAGTCTAGCCTACTTTTATTTTCCATGCCCACTGTTCTACATGTTGTACACAGAGGACAATAAATCACAACGAGCCATAGTTTGCTTATTGAAAAGGGAACTGTTGCAGGCTTTTACCCAGAGCGTGTTAAGTAGCTCTGTCCCTGGAACTAGCAGGAATGGTTACAGCTGTGTGTGGACTGAACATGCGCACATTTTTTTTTTTTTTTTTTTTTCATAAATCAATCCGCGTATCATGCGTGTGCCGAACCGAAATAGATGGTCCGAACGGATCACGGACCAATGATGATCCGTTGCAGGCCTATCAATTATTATATCAATGTATGATGTACTTGTTGGTCAACATTTATTTCATATAAAGTAAGTGTTAACTGATCACATGAAGTAAAGTGAGTCATGTATTACTTTGGTGGCATTTGTGCCCTTATAATAAAGTGTAAATACGAGTTTCTACATAAGTTTCATGTGCGTACATTAAAAGTATGTTAAAGAAAGTTTTTCTTATATTTTATTGTACAAGTATGCAATATTCATACAATAAAATATAGTGAATACTTAGAAATATCTGGGCACTATATTTGACTCCCGTCTCATATTTTATATAAAAACTGAGGCAATTGTTAAAAAGGGTCAGCAGAGAACCCACTTATTGCGGGAGTTGAACTATTTCAATGTGTCGAAACCCATCTTGTGTATTGTGTACCTGTCATACATTGAGAACCTGTTAACTTTTTCTTTTGTTTGCTGGTTTGGCGGTTTGTCTGTGAAAGACAAAAATTGTCTGGGCAGTGTGGTCAAAGTCTGTTCAAAAATTATTGGAGTTAAGTTGACTGATCTAAACTCTCTCTGGGAGCATCGGGTCCTCCAGAAAGCAGTTAGTATCATTAACAGCGAGCATGCTCTATCCAAAGAATTTACACTAATGATATCAGGGCGCCGTTACTTGCCCCCACACAGAAAGACAAACCACTACTCCATTCATTCCCTCTGCCATTAAGCTGTTGAATGCAGAATAGATTTCTTTTTTATTTTCCTTGGTTCCTGGCACAGTCCTTTGCACTAACCCTTAAGGCTGCACTTTGCACTTGCACTTACTCAATTGTGCAATATTCTCAAGCACTTTATTCAGCTGTATTACTATAGTATTGCGTGGTATTGTATTTTATTTCCCCATTGGTCACGGGCACCTCTGATATTGTTGTGTAGGAACGAATGTTGTTGATTACTGTTTGTTTATGTGAGGTTTGGCTTGTAAAAACTGAATTGCCCCTCGGAGATAAATAAAGCTGAATCTGATCTGATCTGAACATGAAATTGGACAGGCTCCAACAACAAAGAGCTTTACAAAGTGATAAGACAAGTCATAAATAAAATGTAGATATAAAGGCTGGCTGTCAGGCTGTTTCTGCTCTTTGATCCAATTGTTTAGACTGCAAAATAATGGAACAGAATATAACCCCCAATTTTAGATATATTTTTCCTTTAAAAGAAAAGCAGTCAGTATTATGTTAATTGTGTTCCTCTTCTATGAGTAATGCTCTGCAGTATTAACATTGCATGTTATGTGTGTTGTAAGTACAGTAGGAATGGACAATAGAAGGATAGTGATAATGTTTATGACTGCTATTGAGTAGCAGGTGAAAGGGTTGGTTCAGGTTTGCACATTTAGAATTAGAGATGGTAGGGTTCACTTAATTTATTGTCAGAATTCTGTATTTTGTATTTTTCTGTTTTATTAAAATAAAATGAAAAAGAAAATAATGAAATACCACATGACATCAAACTCTGTTACACTTTTATGTGACTCATCATTTGTGTTTTCACAGTGACGTGGAATTTTATAAACCGCCTCGTCCAAAGAGAGGTCTTGGCAACCTAAGTGATGTTTGTAAAGGCTGCAGGTGAGAGCAAACACACATGATTTCTCCTTAAAGTTCCTTCAGTTGGATGTTTGAGCTTCACTGTGCAGAATAATGTATGTGGAGTTTGACACTAGAAGGCTGTTTTCACATTCAACTGCTGAAAGGGTAAAGTTTCTCTGTGCTCAGAGAAACTCTGATTTAAGACTACAAGCACAATTTGTGACTGGTTTGTAAACCAATCCTGGTCCACTATGCACCTCACACAAATGTGAAGTGGAAAGTTGAAGCTTCCACTGCACATACACTGATCATGGCATTAACAGTGAAGTATGGGACATTTTTTGTGTCCATCAGTTTAACTTTTGTAGTTAAATACATATGCATATATTTGCATATTCATATATTCTGGAACTTTTAATGAATGAAAAGAAGTAGATGCCATTTTAAGGATTTTAAAGAGTTTTTGGAAAAACCATATCAGACCTACATTATTGTTCCAAGTAATATATGTCTGGAGGGGATCTTTTAGTAACCTTTTTGTTTATGCCTTCATAAATTGAAATCATGTCCCCACCAGGGAACATACATCTGACTGTGTATGTGTGTGTGTGTGTGTGTGTGTGTGTGTGTGCGCACACGTGTGTTTGTGTTTGTGTGTGTCACAGGGAGGTCATCAACAAGGTAAAAGAGCGTTACTCTCAAACCTGGAAGAAGCAAGAGGAAAATTCCCTAAAATTCAGGTAAAAGAAAGAACAATAGCTAGATGCAAGGACAATTTAATCGAAGCTTGATAAGCGCAGTTTCAGGAGCGGGAACACACACCAATTACACCCCTTCCGGCTCCTATATAAACAGACCTAACGGCTTCCCCCTCGTTCACTTCACTCTCGCTTTCGAGTTTCACATGCAGGCAGTCTCAGTCAAGCTTTCATGGTCATCCCAGAAACAGATCGTACTTCCCGCATTGCATCAACAAAACTTGAACAAATGCTACGATGACTACTCCAAGAGTGAACTCACCACGGATCACGAACTGCAGATCAACCCATCCGACTTGACTGAAGATTCGTGGGAAACCGGTTCTCCTCTCGTCACACAGCAGCAGACCGCAGCCGAGCGTCCCGCGGGGCACATGCCGGCCTCGCAGGCTCTTCAACCCACACTCCCCTGATGTGACACTCCCGGTAGATCTCCGGCTTCCTCTCCTCCACTAGCGAGGGCAAAAAACCAGGGAAGCAACGCACAAAGCCGCTGGAGCAGCAGCTTCAACTCTCCCCTCCTCAGCCGCTTCAACGGTCCAGATAACTCTCCACCACACCGGACTCGCACTCTCCGTCCGGCCGCCTTTACGTCCACAAACGGACCCCGACATCAGCGACCGAACTGCCGCATAGGATTCCTGCATAGGATGCATTCCCTATCAACCTCAACCACATTAAACTAAAGCTTCATTGTTTACTCAGCATCAACAACAGCAACCGGCGCTCCCGCCTTCCGGGTTTTCGTCTAAGCCAATCATCGCCCGGTTCGGCACGCGTTACGTCACAGAGCCCCGTAGCCCCACGGCCACAGCGCCCCCCGGCAGGGGCCAGGTAGTATTGCGCTACTCATTCTACTCAGACTTGTCAGTATTATCGTTTTGGTGTCAAAAGGACTTCTGTCTCTATACAAGTCAATGAAGAATTTACCAACTTCTCACTTGATTTCTAACCTCAGTAAACATTTTCAAAATGTGTTATGGTCTCAATCGCTAGTTTAAAGCTTTTTCAATGCAGTATGATCATTTGTAAAAATTTGACATCCCTGATTTTATATTGATAAAGCAGGGTATGCATTAGGGCATGGTTACGTCGTGATCGACAGGTTGATTGCAACCTCCCTGCTCCGCCTCATGCCCATATAAGTAGAATCCGTGTTTTTATTTTTCCCAGCATGCACTTGAAATTTTCACAATGGCGCTGCCCAGATTAGAAACCATTGGCTCCCGAGCAGCAGTCCACAAACCAGTGGGTGACGTCACATTGTTACGTCCATTTCTTCTATACAGTCTATTGCATTATACCAACGGCATCAGTCCTGCATCATACGTTATCCATCTCCACTACGTAAAGATTCATAATTAATTTAAAGTTACTTCCACATTGTCTTTTCCATATACCAGCTGGAAGCTTCTCGCGCAGCTACTCTAACGTCACTTTGCCATTGCACACCGTTACACGTGCTTGAACATTACAAACACCAGGTTGCACGTTGCCAATATATCGAGTCAATTGTCATTTTAGGCATCATCTGCCATTAAACACAAAGTATTGCACGTTACTAACACAGTTATCACAATACTAACCGAAATCACTCCGTATCATCCACGTTAAAAGCTGGATCGCAAGCTACTAACACAATTTATCACAAATACAACTAACCTGAAATTGCTTCTATATTGTCTGAGTCATAAACCCCCTGCCGCCTCCTCACTCCAACCGCAGCGCCGCTCCTAGACAGGGACATCAGGCACCGGGATGCCTGCGACCCATGCGATTTTCTTACTCCAGCCACAGCATTTCGTTTAGACAGGGACATCAGGCACCGGGATGCCTGCGACCCATGCGGTTTTCTTTACTCCAGCCACAGTGTTCTGTTTAGACGGAACATCAGTCACAGTGATACCAGCAACCACGCCATTTCCTCAATACGACCACAGCGCTTCGTTTAGACAGGGACATCAGGCACCGGGATGCCTGCGACCATGCTGTTTTCTAAATCCAACAGCAGCACTTCGCTTAGTCGTCTACATCAGGCACCGGGATGCCTGAAATCTATGCGGTTTTCTTTACTCCAGCCACAGCATTTCGTTTAGACAGGGACATCAGGCACCGGGATGCCTGCGACCCATGTGGTTTTCTAACTCCAACCAGTGTTCCGCTTAGACGGGAACATCGGGCACAGTGATACCAGCAACCATGGCGTTTCCTCACTACGACCCCAGCGCTTCGCTTAGACTGGGACATCAGGCACCGGGATGTCTGCGACCATGCTGTTTTCTAAATCCAACAGCAGCACTTCACTTAGTCGTGTACTTCAGGCATCGAGATGCCTGCGACCGATGCTGTTTATTTGTCCAGCCACAGGACTTCGTTCCAACGGGAACATCGGGCACCGGGATGCATACAACCCTTGCCGTCCCTTCATTCCAATCACAGCACTTGGCTTAGGCCAGAACATCAGCACCAGGATGCCAATGACCCCTGCTGTTTTTCACTACATCTACACCACTTCAATTCGGCCAGGATGATATCAAGGTCGCTCCAACTCCTTTTCAATCATGCCATTCATGCGTCGCTCACGTGGCACTCCATTACTAACCAATATATCCTCCGCGCCGCCCACGTCCCAGGCCACCATAATACCATCGCTGACTCTCTCATTTTATGTTCCAGAAGTTCAGAAACTGGCTCTGCACGCCAAACCGCTGCCGACTCCAGTTCCTCCATATTCTGCTGACTTCAATCTGTAAATCCATCTTTAATACTCCTGATCTTCGAATTCCAAACTACAATATTAACAGCTTATCTTCTACACTCTCCTCCTACTGGACAGCTTGGAATAATTTCCAACACTTTCATGACCGACACAATCATCATCAATCATCACAATCATTTCCCCCTTGTTCTATCTCACCACCGTCATCTGCTACATCACCTATGCTCATTCTGCCATGAACTTAAAACACCTACTATCAAATCCTACCGCAGCGGTACTAGTTTTTCTCCAAACTAATCACAGGTAATTCCAGCCCAGCCATAAACCATCCCCAAGTAAGTCACTTCTCGCTGGTCTCGTCAGCCAAGAACCAGCCAAACGGCTTTCTCTTACTGCCGAACTGCTGTTCACTTGCTTACACACCATTCGCTGAGGATAACAAACTCCTCACATCGCCCTGACCCTCAAATGACGATGTTCATATTCCATATTCCATATAGCATCTTCAGTTTCCTTGGATGCTCAGAATTCACTGTGTCACCATCACACTTCGACCCGTGCCGTCTTGCTTGTATCTTGGACTTTCACTATTAACGCTCATTAACGTATCGCCGCTATATCTGCTCAGACGCGCAGCGGCGGATCCTTCGTCCGACCTCCCCACACCGCATCAAGAATCACCGTATCAAGAATCACCGTATCAAGAATCGTTCCGCATCAAGAATACACAATTCCTTCAAATTCTGTCAATAAATCTGTTAAAACGTATCTCGTTGGTGATGTGTTCCTTGCTCGTGAATCGAAGCTTGATAAGCGCAGTTTCAGGAGCGGGAACACACACCAATTACACCCCTTCCGGCTCCTATATAAACAGACCTAACGGCTTCCCCCTCGTTCACTCTCGCTTTCGAGTTTCCCTCCCCCCGCCCTCTCTTCTGTTCTTCTCTCCTCTCTTATAGGTTCCTGGGGGTTCGTCACTGCCCGGGCGCAGCGGCGGATCCTTCGTCCGACCTCCCCACACCGCAAGAATCACTGTATCAAGAATCGTTCCGCATCAAGAATACACAATTCATTCAAATTCTGTCAATAAATCTGTTAAAACGCATCTCGTTGGTGATGTGTTCCTTGCTCGTGAAAAAGTAAAATGTGCTAAAATAGAGGAACCTGACTGGCAGATGTCCTCCAAGTAACCATTCAAATGGCCATGTGATTTATGGTTACAGACAGTCTTCACCAACGACCCAAAAATTAAGTAACTGCAAAATAATTACCTAACTGCCAATTCACACATTTCTTATTTAGGGAATTATGAAGCTTCCTCTTCAATAAAGAAAACGAAACTGTCCCGTCAGTCAGTGTCAACAGTCCTGACTGTATTCAAGGACTATTTAACAAAGTCCTTGTGGTTCCCCAGATCTCGACTCAGAGGGCAGTGCAATGGCTTCGACAAGGCCATCATCACCCAGGAAAACACTCCGATTGGATCAAAGATTGTGTATGACGGTGATGGGAAGAAGCTTCAGGTTACCAAGGGGATTTTCAGCACCTTTGCAAAGGTATGCTGCTCATCATTCATGGATATTACCATGACACCAGCTGCTTGCTCCGTGTCTTTCTTGTTCCTCAAATATTGTTCTACAGTGATTGTTTCATGGCTGATCATGTGCCAAATCACATGTTGGCATTTTAAACACAACACAGCATGGTTTATATTTAGCGAGGTGCTGGAGCTAAATTGAGCTAACAGTTCTTTTTGTTTACCCCAACCAAAACCAAGCCTCCATTCACATTTGCATGATATGTGTGTAACCACAATAGCCATATACATTTGGAGGGGCTACCTATGCCTTGAATAACCTGCCATGTGGCCTAACATCTGAAAAGAAAATGTCTTTTCAGGGGTCATATTTTCAGTAATGTGTTCCAGTTCTAGATATCAATTCATAGACTCTGAAGTTTGCCTTTTTAGATAAATATGTCATAACACCCTGACCAGACCTGTCCTGTTTCAAAGGCTTTGCCAAATATGGCTGAGAAATGCAGCCTTCTTCTGCCTGATTTTTGTCGGGAACAGCTGATTTACCTCACTAACCCTAGTACTAATGAAAATAATTTTACAAGCAAGGACGTCATCATCAACAAGATGCATTTAAATAATTTATTAAGAACATATGACTGCTTGCTGATTGCATTGTGGGGAAGCTTAGACAAAGTCCATCATAGCACTGGGCAGCACAGACCACCTCAGGACCCTACGAAGGGTACAAAAGTAGAAAGAGAGGAGAGGGTTAGGTGAAACAGCTCTGGTGTTGTCCTGCTCCTGAATCTTTGCTAAATAAACTTATAATAAACAAGATGTATTTTTTGTCTTCAATGAACAGTATGTCCTAAATAGTGTATACTATGTCTTCATTTTGTTTAATGACCGTAATAGTAATTCATTGTCTGTTGAATCCAGGAGCATCCTTTCAAGACTAAAAGATTGAAAACATGCGCTCTTGTTGGGAACGGTGGTATCTTGACTGACAGCAGGTGTGGAAAGAGCATCGATTCAGCTCAATTTATTATGAGGTGAGACAGGCATCCAGTGTAGTCAATTGAAATGCTGATGACAGTTAATCAACACAATTAAACTCATCTCTGCTGAAATTCCATACAAACGTATCTGGATATTATGTTGTTTTTTTTCAGGTGCAATCTACCGCCTTTGAAAAATGGCTATGAGGAACACGTGGGTATCAAGACTGATCTTGTGACAGCAAACCCAACCATTTTCCTAAAGAAGTGAGCAAAATGATGAGTCTCATTTGACTATCTCCTTGTAATATTCCTCATCTTTTGCTATTTCTTATCTGTTGTTTTTTCCCCAGGTATGGGTCTCTAAAGAATAATCGCCGTCGTCCATTTGTGAAGAGTCTGCAAATCTACGGAAATGCTTTGCTTCTCCTTCCTGCCTTTTCCTTCAGCTTCTGTACTCCTGTGTCCCTGCGGGCCGTTCACGCAGTTGAGGACTCTAATAGCCCTGCTCAACCCATCTTCTTCAACCCTGGGTACCTTCGCAATCTGTCCATATTCTGGAGAAGCGAGGGCTTAAAACCAAGACGTCTCAGCACTGGTTTTATCATGACAAGCTTAGCACTGGAAATCTGTGATAATGTGGAACTGTATGGATTCTGGCCCTTTGGTAATCACCCATATAATTATTATCCCCTGTCTAATCACTACTACGATAACACAAAAGTTTCGGCAATGCACGCCATGCCTGCTGAGTTTAACATTTTGTTGAAGCTGCACAGTGAAGGTGTGCTCAAGCTTCATCTGGGAAATTGCTGACCACGTGAAAAGTAGTTCCCAGACTTGGGAACAGATGATAGTTCAGGGGCACGGTGCCTCTGGGCGAAGCCAGGCACTCATGAAGTTTTTCACCCAAGCAAGGTGGATCTTTGAACTTACAGTTAATGCTAAGCTGGCCTTCAGCAACCAAGACATTCGCACAGAAATCATAATGCACTAATGATAAGACACAGTCCTATATTGTATCTACAACTGTATTTATTACTGCAAATGTTCCAGCTGGTGTCTGGAGGGAGTTATTTTGATTTAACTGGGATGCATTTGTGAAGCCTTGGTGGCAGGATCTCCATCACAGTGCCTTATGTTAATAAAATGTATTTATGACAGACATTTGATTGTCCATGGGAAGGTCAAACTGAATGTAATTTAAATAATTCGAATACTTCTTTTACATGAAGATTGGAGACAAGTGTACATTTAATCCTGCACTAATTATATGTGACTCGTGCTGGGAGGGAAAGACAGTTACTCCTCAGTTGTTAGCACTCCACGTTACTCAGCTAGATGATGTGTAAGATAAAGAGTTAAAGGGGGTTAAAGGGTTTTGTCACACAGACCTTGACTGAAAACCATCTTGCTTGCACTCTGTGGGCTGTGGTCCTTAGGGTTGCAGCCAAGGACTTAACAGAGGGGCATCAGGCAGAATCAGAAACAATATTATCAGTAAACACATTCAGGAGTTCTTGTCTCAGACTGGTGTCATGCAGGCTTTGGGGGTTTCTTATGCAATTGGTAATGTTACCTTTTACTCATACTTTTAAATTGTTGTGGTATTTTTTGTGAATGACGTGAAAATAAATACCAGCCTGTCAGTGTCTACAACTAGCATGTTCATCTTTTTAGCAGTCAATCTTGTTGCCAATACATCCAAAAGTCACCACAATTTTACTTTCAAAGGAGATTTAGGACAGGATGGTTAAGATGTTGTGTGCAGTAAGCGGGTCTGTGTATATGCAAATGACTATTTTCTAAGTGTTAAACTTGCATTAACTGATGTTTGGCCCATTGGCAGCAGACAGAAGCTGTAAACAACACTGACATAGTATCAGCTTTTAATTGACTCTGATGCCACCTTGTGGTTTTAATACAAAACTGCTGTTGTTACAATGATTCATGGTTGGCCAGGACTCTCTGTATACCTAGCCTACTACCAAACCTGTGGTGTATTCTGTTTCGTGCAGTCTGTAAGTTAAGATGTATTCCTGATTTCAGCTCTTTGGTTGATTACTAAGTCACTCCACTCCACTCCCGGCTGGTTTGTATTCGGTATTTTTAAATATCATGTTATAACTTAATAATGTCTCCTCTTTTTTGCTTACATCACATCTTTTCTTTTTTTAATTGATGGCGGTAAATCATACATGTGTGTTTACGCGGCACCCACCTGTTCTCAGTATGTTTGACACCATCTCTTAAATGCATAGGATCTTACACAATACAAGGCCTGCGAGGGAGTCAGACAAAAGATGCTTTATATTGACATCCAATTTGTGCCATCCTGCTGGAGAGTTGTAAAAAGAGTTATTAATTAATAACTCAATTAATTTGGATAAATCAGTCAAATCTCTGAGTCCCTGATTCAATGATTCAATTAATCTTCTGTATCACTTCAAAGAACAGACATGCAACAATTGAGTAAATTTAAAGTTAGTTTATTAATACTAATACATTTACTAATAAATGGTCGGTGTGACAGGATCTTGTGGCACGATATTTAGGATAATTTGTTATAATTATAATCTTATTACTTCTTCATTTAATTGATGTTTATATGCTAGAATTGTTTCTATTCTTCATAATTAATTTTTGGTATTCGTATTTCTTTCTATCTATTGATCTATTGGGGGGGGGGGGGCAGCATTTATTACCAGGTGATTAGTTAAATCATTTCAAAATGCACCCGCTTTGTTTTGCACTTTGTGACTTTCAGTCAAATAAAAACAATTTTTACAGTCATATATTGAAATTTTCTCAAAAATAGTGTTAAAATCTTGACACGCCTTGTTCTCGTGAATCCAATATCGTGTATCGTCTCGTCTCGTGAGCGGAGTGTATCGTCACACCCCTTATAAATGGCATAATAAATTAAATGAAGAACTTGCAATAAAAATATGAATTCAACAGATTGTTACTTAATATAGAGAATGAATATAAGATGATGGTGAATGATGAATTCAATGAAGGATCTATAATTCATCTAGAAGCCAATAAACTGCTAATAAGTTTTACTGAGTTTTACTTAAAAATATTTTTTTAAATTACTCTATCTAGCGTTTTGCTTATTTATTATTTTATTTTTATGTGCATTCTTTTTGGGAAATGGTTTCAACTTGCATGTTTCAACTTGATGATGTGTAAAAAGAAAAATGAAAGCTATGCACCTGTTGTTTAATCATATTAAGTCAACACATGCATTGTGATCTCCAGCACTGTAAACCAAATCAGATCAGTGTGTTCACATTTAAAAACAGGCACATGAAAACTATATGTATTATTTTGGGGAAATGGTTAATAAAGACCAAAATAAATTACTACTACTACCACTAAAGTTTGCAGTAGTCATATAATACAGTAACATTACATTATGCTAATGTAAATCCTGGATCTTGTCAAGTCCTAGATCCTCCCATTGTCCACAAATAGATATGTTACATAGTGCTTTCATCACTATGGTACACAGTTTCAGCCCACTAAATAAACTCAGTTATTCGATAAGATAAGATAGATTTCATTTGTCATTCAGATTATACAGTAGGCTATAGTACACATTTAAATGAAACTTCCTAGCAATGGCTCAAAATAGTACAGAATATTAAACAAGTGCTGATATCAAAAACAATTTTAAAAAACAAAATAAAAACCATGTATATATATGAATTTTAAATAAATAAAATAAAATTATATATATATATTTTTTTTTTTTTTCTTTCTTTCTTTCTTTTTTTTTTTCTTCCTGGCATCAGAGAGAAAGTCAAACTCAACAGAGCAGACCAGAGCAGACCAGACAGGAAGTCAGACACAGAAGCAGCATTTTTTCCTACGTAGCCTTCATTAGAAGCACAAAAATGAAAGAAAATGAACAAATCAACTAAATTAAGACTTTTTGGTTGCGCTGCTACTCTTGTACTGTACGTACGGTATTCTACGGTTACGGTTCGGATTTGATGGGGCTGTCGTAATTACCATATTAGCAGTGCAACTTTAATTTAAA
The DNA here is from genome assembly GCF_027409825.1 of Scomber japonicus. Lineage (NCBI taxonomy): Eukaryota > Metazoa > Chordata > Actinopteri > Scombriformes > Scombridae > Scomber > Scomber japonicus. Next base: position 25,632,204 of record NC_070595.1, read on the forward strand.
CGGTGGATTGCGTCCCCAGACTACATCCCGTTGCTGTGGGCCTAATGGTCTCGGTGTCAGGGGACACCGGGCAGAGGATGGAGCCTGGTCGCCAGGTAACTTTGGTCTACACACGTCACCCTGCATGAGCACAGGTAGAAAAACTAATGTGCATCCAACGAATGCACCTTTTGGATTGTAAACACCTATATGATAATTGTGTGACCTCGTTTTTTGACGAAAAAAGAAAGAGATTTTTTGAAAGTGTTTTATTTAATGAAGTAGATTTAGTCTTTTTTCGTCAACAACAATGCGTGTTAATTTAGTCATTGTTAAAGGGCATTGGTGTCGTCTCGTCATCGTCTCGTTTCAATAGTTGCTTTCTCGACGAAATTAACACCAAGTAACCTGCAGAAGATAGAGGATTTTGCCTGATCAAGAACAAGGAGGAGGCATGTTTACTGTTTCAAGGAGGAAGAGAAACATTTAAAACTGGGAGGGGGGGTATGTGCCAAAAGAAACATCAGAAAGCACAGAGGCGAAAGATGATCCCCGTTCAGAGATAGTGTGTGTATGTGTGTGTGTGTATTAGATTGTGTGTGAGGCACAGCCAGGGGAGAACAAGTGATAGACATTAGATAACATCTGGGTGTTTAGCAAGGTGAAGTAAGGCAGGTAAGGCAGGTAAAGGGGGTGAGTGGGTGAAGTTAATAGAGAGGGGCATGGGGGAGCATAATTCAGATGTCTCTTGGATTGTCATCCTCCTCTGTTTGGGGAGCCTGCTGACCACTGTCACCTGGTACTGGCTCGACAAGTAAGTGTTGCCTTCCTAACCACCTTTGCTGTAACTGTGCTTTAAAGTCATGTTTTATTTCACAATACTACTCACTCTTAAAAGTAAAGTTTCTAGCAGAGAAATGTGGGAAATGTCATTAAAGACTGCATAACTGATCAAGGACGTTGTAGGTATATGGCACATGCTGTAACCACTTAGCCAAGTGGATACTCCAGAAAGCATTTATTTAAGTAATGGTTAAGTAATGCACAAAAATGCTCAATTATTATTATATTAATGCATGATGTACTTGTAAATTAACATTCATTAGTGTTAACTGATCACATGAAGTAAAGTGAGTCATGCATTACTTAGGTGGAATTTGTGCCCTGATTACAAAGTGTTAATATAAGTTTCTACATAAGTTTCATGTGCGTACATTAAAAGTATGTTAAATTATGTTAAATTGAAAGTTTTACTTTTATTTTATTGTACGAGTATGCAATATTTGTACAATAAAATTCACTGAACATAAAATTGGGAAGGCTGGAACAGGAACAACCACATTCTAGACCTATTGTCCTATAGATTGTGTTTTATAATGCAGACCTTAAAACAGGAAGAAGAAGAAGAATAAAAAGTAACATTTACAAGCAACATGTAGCGTACCACAGACTGATTTACAAGCACTTTGGCTGTTCTTTAGGCCATGGCATTCTTGTAGATTAATTGCCTGTCAAGCTACTAGGATGCCATACAGTTATAAGCAAGGTACGTGGCACATTTCATAAAGAAAGTCAACTCAAAGTGCTTTGCAGAGTAATAAAACAACAAGTTGTAGATGATATAAAGGTTGATTGTCAGGCCGTTTCTGCTCTTTAATTCAAGGTTAGTCAAATGAAAAGGTAGCTTTTAGACCGCAAAATGATGAGACAGAATACAACTCCTGTTTATAGATGTATATTTTCTATTTTAAAATTTCTTTAAAAGAAATGTAGTCAGTATTACATTAATCATGTTCCTCTTCTATGAGTCCTGCTCTGCAGTAACAATACATGTTATCTGTGTTGTAAGGCCAGTAAGTAAAGACAATAGAAGGAAGGTGATAACATTTATGACTACTACTGTTTGAGCGGCAGGTAAAAGGTTCAAATATGCACTTTTGTTCTGGAGGGTTAGAGGTGGAAGGGTTCACTTGTTTGTTAATTTATTGTCAGATTTCTATATTTTCTATTTTTCTGTTTGTATTTTCTGAGTCAATTAAAATAAAATGCAAAAAATGAAAATAATGAAATACCCACATGACATCAAACTCTGTTACACTGTTAGAACAGGAGTTGCTTCTTTATTGAAATGTGAGCCCAGATTTGCTTTGATGATCTGTTTTATGCATTTTTCTCATCATTATTTGTATTTTCACAGTGACCTGGAATTTTATAAACCACCTCGTCCAAAGAGAGGTCACGGCAAGCTGAGTGATGTTTGTAAAGGCTGCAGGTGAGAGCAAACACACATTATTTCTCCTTCCTTCAGTTCCTCTCTGTTTCTGTTCCTTCAGTTGGATGTTTGATGTGCAGAATAATGTATGTGGAGTTTGACAATAGAAGGCTGTTTTCACATTCAACTGCTAAAAGTAGAAAGTTTCTCTATGCTCATAGAAAATCTGATTTTAGGCCTATGAGCAAAATGTGTGACATGACAACTGGTTTGTAAACCAATCCTGGTCCAGTATGCACCTCATACAAGTGTGATGTGGAAACTTGAAGCTTCCAATGCACATACACTGATCATGGCTTTTACAGTGAAGTATGAGACATTTTTTGTGTCCAGCAGTTTAACTTTCATGATCAAACACATATGCATATATTTGCATATTCATATATTCTGGAACTTTTAATGAATGAAAAGAAGTAGATGCCATTTTAAGGATTTTAAAGAGTTTTTGGAAAAACCATATCAGACCCACATTATTGTTCCAAGTAATATATGTCTGGAGGGGATCTTTTAGTAACCTTGTTGTTTATGCCTTCATAAATTGAAATCATGTCCCCACCAGGCAATATACATCTGACTGTGTGTGTGTGTGTGTGTGTGTGTGTGTGTTTGTGTGTGTCACAGGGAGGTCATCGACAAGGTAAAAGAGGGTTACTCTCAAACCTGGAAGAAGCAAGAGGAAAATTCCCTAAAATTTAGGTAAATATGCATCTCTCTCAAAGCAAAAAAAATCCATGTGAACTTTGTTTCCATTTTTTGTTAATAGAAAGAACAATAACTAGATGTAAGGAGAAGTAAAAAATAAATAAAATGTGCGTTAAAATAGAGGAACCCGACTGGCAAATTTCCAGCAAGTAACCATTTGAATGGCCATGTGATTTATGATTACAGACAGTCTTCACCAATGACCCGCAACTGCTATTGCTCAGTTGGATCTTTTATGGAAGTGAAATTGTGCATATTTTTAAATTCATAACCGCAATAAAGAAAATGAAACTGTCCCGTCAGTCAGTGTCAACAGTCCTGACTGTGTTCAAGGACTATTTAACAAAGTCCTTGTGGTTCCCCAGATCTCGGCTGAGAAAGCAGTGCAATGGCTTCGACATGGCCATCATCACCCAGGAAAACACTCCGATTGGATCAGAGCTTGTGTATGACGCTGACGGGAAGAAGACTCTTCAGGTTACCCGGGAAATTTTCAAAACCTTTGCTAAGGTATGCTGCTTATCATTCATGAATATTACCATGACACCAGCTGCTTGCTTGGTGTCTTGATTGTTCCTCAAATGTTATTCCACAGTGACTGTTTCACTGCTCTGTTTCACTTTCCACTTTCGAATGGGGCAACTATTGATCCGTAGTTAAATGATGTCATATATTTCATATCATTTGACTTCAACATACAGCTTAACACACATTTAAGAACATATATTTTACAGTTGTAATAATAGTGAGTAACTGTTTGTGGAACTAGAGAGGAATTAATCATTAACGGCCAACCTATCCAAGATGACAAATGACAACTTTTAATCATGACATGAGCCTGTAGCTTTATTTTTACTTTACTGCAGTTCCTTGGCAGTTCACAATTAAAACATACACACAAAGAACTGCACTAAAACAATTAGACAAACAACACAGTACACATATTTGTACAAAACAACTCTCTTTGAATAGGTGGTAGAATGGCAACTTTTTTGATATCTGGTCGTGTATCCTTAAAGGAAAGTAAACAGTCAACATAGTTGAGGGGCAAGCCATTTAAAATGTTTCCTTGTTCTCTGGAAAGGAGTTCTTATCATTCCTTTGAAATCATAATATACACCATAAATGTTTGCCTCTTAGTTCAGTTCAGATATTTATTGCACTAGCTTTAAAACAAAATAGATCAACAATGAAACAATAAAACAGTAAGGCAAATAAAATAAAAAAAGCAAAAGAATAAAACTGTCAATATAAAATTTACAGTAAGTGATCACCACCTTGTGGTGAGTTGGATCAGCCAGACAGACATGGGAAACCTACAGTAAATGAGTAGTGCGGGTGAATTAGGAACGTCTGGCATGTATGCATGTAATTAGAGGCTGTAATTACAGAGTTGAGTAATTTTATTGACTTAGATTTTAGAGTGTTGATCAGGCGTTGGGCCTAGGCATGCTGATACCCAGCCTCGTAAATCAGCTCTAGTGACATGGAACGTCACCTCGTTGGTGTAGGAGGAGCCGGAGTTAGTGTGGGAGGTGGAGCAGTACCAACTAGATATAGTTGGGTGGACCTTTACTCACAGCAGTCATAAGTGTACTTGGTACCAGAGCACCGTAGGCCAGTACCAACTAGATATAGTTGGGTGGACCTTTACTCACAGCAGTCATAAGTGTACTTGGTACCAGAGCACATATGGCTACAGGCCAAGACCTGTAGCCATATGTCTTGGACACTCAGGCGAAAAGAGAAGCATAGCAGTCAACTGATCATAAACATTGCTTGAAGTCCATTGCTCATAATGAAAGTTGCACATGTCCTCAGAGTGCTTGAATGTGGGTGTTTTTTTTCCCACACTACATGAAGATGATGTGTATTGATTTGGATGCGCAGTCAAACATTAAACCACTGTATAAATTACTACGATTCCCAGGTCCGATGAAGTGTTGCCAAAACCTCAATTCACATGAGTGTGAAAACTTCAATAGCACTGTCATCTGAGCCTTTGGAGGGGCTATCTTTGCCTTGAATAACACTTGGGGTCACATTTTCATTTGAATCCAGGAGCATCCTTTTGAGACTAAAAGATTGGACACATGTGCTCTTGTTGGCAACGGTGGTATCTTGACTGACAGCAGGTGTGGAAAGAGCATCGATTCAGCTCAGTTTGTTATGAGGTGAGACAGGCATCCAGTGTAGTCAATTGAAATGCTGATGACAGTTAATCAACACAATTAGGCTAATCTCTGCTGAAATTCCATACAAACATTTAGGTATATTTTTTGTTGTTTTTTTCAGATGCAATCTACCGCCTTTGAAAAATGGTTATGAGGAATACGTGGGCATCAAGACTGATCTTGTGACAGCAAACCCGAGCATTCTCATGCAGAAGTGAGCAAAATGATGAGTAAATATCCTTGTAATATTCCTCATCTTTTGTTACTTCACATCTGTTGTTTTTCCCCCAGGTATGGGTCTCTAATGAATCGTCGCCGTCCATTTGTGGAGAGTCTGCAAATCTACGGAAATGCTTTGCTTGTCCTTCCTGCCTTTTCCTATAGCTTCAATACTGCTGTGTCACTGCGGGCTGCTTACACAATTGAGGACTCTGATAGCCCAGTTCGTCCTGTCTTCTTCAACCCTGGGTACCTTCGCAATCTTTTCGTCTTCTGGAGAAACGAGGGCCTGAAAGCAGGACGTCTCAGCACTGGCTTTATCATGACTAGCATAGCACTAGAAATCTGTAACAATGTGGAACTGTATGGGTTCTGGCCTTTCAGTAATCACCCATATGATTATTATCCACTGTCTAATCACTACTATGATGACATGAAGGTTTCATTTGTCCACGCCATGCCTGCTGAGTTTAACATCTTGTTGCAGCTGCACAGTGAGGGTGTGCTCAAGCTTCATTTGGGAAATTGCTGACCACGTGAAAAGTACTCAGTTCAGGGGCACGGTGCCTTCTCTGTAGCCTCTGGGCGAAGCCAGGCGCTCATGAGGTTTTTCATCCAAACATGGTGAATGTTTGAACTTACAGTTAATGCTAAGCTGGCATCATCAGCATTCATTGCACATAAATCATAATGCACCAATGATAAGACACAGTCCTATATTGTATCTACAGCTGTATTTTTGAATTACTGCAAATGTTCCAGCTGGTTTCTGGTTATTTTGATTTAACTGGGAAGCCTTTGTGAAGCCTTGGTGGTGGTGGCATGGGGGTCTCCATCACAGTGCATTGTGTACTTTTCATTTGATTTTAGAGTGTTGATCAGGCTGGATTTGGGTTTTGTTTGGTTTTTGCTTTTTTTTGTGAATGACACAAGCTGAATGTAAATAAATATTTATCAGTAAAGTTATAAGTTTGTCATTTGTCTAACCAGGTGGAGGCAGGATTTAATATACTTGTTGGTTTGAGTAGATTTGTGTGCCAGTTTAAGATTTTGACACCTACCAGCCTGTCAGTGTCTACAACTAGCATGTTATTCATCTTTTTAGCAGCCAGTCTTATTGCCAATACATCCAAATGTCACCTAAATGTTACCTTCAAAAGAGATTTAAGACAGGATGGTTAAGATGTTGTGTGCAGTCAGTGGGTCTGTGAAAATAAAAATGCCTATTTTCTAAGTGTTAAACTTGCAATAACTGATATTTGGCCACTTGGGGGCAGTAGACTGTAAACACATCACTGGCATACTTAGCTGTTTTTGATATCCACTAAATCCTGGGGAAAATATTGTAGCTGCTAAATTCTTCACTATATTCACCAGCTAGTTCACAACTTTGTCTTGTCTTGTTTGGTGTTGAGCAGGTAGAGTATAGTCTAAAAACAGCTGCTGGATGTGGATAAAAATAAACGCTATCTGAGCAGTGAAAGAGAACTAAAAGAAATCAATGAGCTGAAAGAGGCTATAAAGCTCTGTGGAGCTAAAGTAAACTCTAAGTCCTCATTCACATATCACGATCCACAGTTAATATGAAAATAAAGATTGTAGCCACTTTAAACTTGCATCAAGTTTTTTTGACCACTTGGGGGCAGCAGGAATAATTTGAGAAGACAACACTGACATGATCACCTTTTGAGTTGATTTGTTGAGCAACATGTTGCTTGTTTCCACATCCAGCAGTTACAGAGCAATATTATCATTTGTTTGGAGTTGTATGTCTGTCCACCTGGTTAATGTAAGTCAAATATTCACTCTCTCTTAGCTCTTTGCACTCTACCAACCCCTGAGGGAAATATGTGGCTCCTAAATGCTCTCCTGTGTTCACCAGCTAGTTCACCAGACATTTTGGTGCTGAGCAGGTAGTGTACAGAGGCTTTTTAAAGTGTTTCATTACACAACAGGAGCCTTCTGGAGCCAAAAACGACACTATGAGAGCACTTAGAGTGAACCAAAACAGTAAAGTTGCAGGTGGACAGCTAAACTATGAGCTCAAACTCGCTAAAAAGCTCAGTAAAGCCAAGAGGAGATACAGAGTCGCTGATAATTCTCTGTATGGTCATCACTATGAGCCAAGATCAACAAATTACATGCTGACATTTTCACACCTTCTTCTTATAAAAAAATATCAATTATAGCTTCAAGTTAACACAAAGACAGCAAACAACCACATTCCTCATCATTTCAGCCTGTTCCCTTAAACCACAGAAACAGAACAGGTCATATTTAGATCTATCAATCTCTCCACTTGTAAGGCTGCTCTTAATGAATTATAATCACATTATTAGCATTCATTTCTTCTTATGTGGCAAAGCTTTGTGAACATTTTAATGGCATTGTGTGTTGAGGGGCAAAAATCATCCAACTATCTCATAGGAAACAAAACAATCCTGTACTGTAATGCAGTTTTAGCACCAAATGGTCAGTTCTAGTGTACCTTTAGAATCCATCATTAGCTCCCATGAATAATTGTTTTCTTATTATATCGTATGAATCATTTGCACTTGAATGCAGTGATTGTTATTCATTTATTGTTAAAGGAAAGCAGGTGCATTTTAAGGACACTAGGGGGCAACACAACCTTGATTATGAAGAACACATATCAGTTCAGGCTGTGGCTCAGAATAATATCCATTGACTGCATGAGGGTTGGTGGTTCTAACCCCCGGCTCTAAAGATCTAGACTGTGTAACATACAAAATGATAATCATAAAAGCAAAATGAACAGAGCTCAGTGCTTACATGATATTGTACTAGTGCCTTATCTGCTTCATTCATTAAAAATGGGTCAGTGACCCTAGTTTTGAATAGATTATAGTATATTATTTTTAAAGATATTACTCTACCCTAGTCGTCAGTGTCTGCATTATTATTGTGATAAAAAGACCTATATAAGACGTATATTGGCTTTTACACGTTACAACTGTGGTGATGTAGCTCATTTATGTTTTCATAGCCATGTGAAGGACCGATCAACCTCAACACTGTCTAAACACGGATTGATGAGACCCCCTCTCCCTCCAGTTCAACTATTGTTTCTGAGTCTCTGTCCGACCGGTGAGTTCAAGTTGCTGCTGCTGCTATGAATATGACTTTGACCAACGTTGGTTTTGGTGTGATATAAATATCTGTTAAAATCTGTCTGTCATATCTAGCTTTTTCTGTTTTATGTGCCTCAAAGTACCATTTGAGGTACTTTAGAAAAAGCATTATTGCACATACAATATGTGTTATCAGTGATATCTGCCATATCATTATACGGACATTGAGTAAATGTTAGTGATTAGATATTTTGAGAAATATGATGGCCTGAGGATAAAACCTGTCCTTCACCTTAGGAGGTCCAGCACTTCACACTGAGTTGTTAACACCAACAACAACCATCAACGCTAAAATAAAACACAGCTACCATAAGTTGTACCTCTAACTTTGTGTGGTGTTGGTGGAATAATTGATCATGCTACAAGCTTGTCTATAGACTATACTCTGGTAGATGCTATGCAGAGAGGATAGGAACAAACTGAGGATCTTCTCAACAGTTTATCAATCTTTATGCTCCTTTGGTCCAACTGCCAAACCCAAGACTTCTATTTCTACATATAAAAAGTTCAGAGTTCAGTCCAGAGTTGAAAGTTTCATTTGTTTATATTTTTCTTTTACAGTTTATGAATGACAATAAACTGATCTGACTGAAAGATAAATAAAACACATCACTACTGGACACGCCCACTACTGGACACGCCTCTGTCTTGCAGGCGGATACTATTGTGGGTGGGAGAAGCAACAACAAGGAGAGGACGGGCTAAAAGCTGAGCAACTGCTTGTGAAGCAAATCAACCAGCCACCCTCTTCAGTTCAGCTCAATCCATCCACTATGTTGACTTTAATCCTCCTAGGGGTCTGTGTTTGCTTTCTCCTCGCTCAATTCACATCTCGTAGACCAAAGAACTTTCCACCGGGTCCCACTGTCCTGCCGTTTTTGGGAAATGTCTTGAGCTTAAGCCTAGAAAACCCCTTAAATGACTTTGAGAGGGTAAGAAAAACAATGTTATGCTCTCATCAAATTGTAACATGTAATGACTATTATTAGTACTTAACTCTAGCATTTTATGTATGTCTTTCTATTTTTCTGTACTTTGTTTTTATTATGGGCTATATAAATAAAACTGCCTTGCCTTGCCTTGCCTTAAAATGGGTCTAGATCAGTTAAATACCTACACTTGTGGCCAGTTTGTGCTGCTTTTCCTTACAGTTCTAATTTTAAGAGTTGCTGTGTCACTTAACGTTTATGAATAAAACCTTTTTGGTGTTTGTTGTAAAATAGAAACACATGCAAATCCACTAAATATGTGCACTATATAGCCTACTGTGCTTCTAAGGGCGAGGATTGTTTAAAACAGCACAGCCGTTTTCCTGTGATTGCGCAATATGTTGTGGTTGTCTGTACAGAGTTGACCATCCGTGCACTTTGACTAAACAGTACAGGCTATACACACTGTGCATACTAATGTCAAATACAATAAATGGCTTTTTAAGCCAGTACTTAAGAACTTAGGCAATATGGGTGAAAGGGGATAGTTTTGTGGTGCACTGAAAAGTTTCTTTTAAGAACAAGACTGCAGACTGTCCTTACAGAAATGTGCCAGAGGTAACTCTACAAACCTGGCTGTTACAAGTAATCTTGATAAGGTTTCTAGTAAGAGATATTTGTGTTGATTTTTACAATACAATCATATTTTGTCTATTCTCTGAGCACCACAAACAAAATAAAATTTCAGAAGTCCAGAACTTCTCATAATGATCTCAGGCCAGGGCAATTATATCCAAAACTATCTGCATTCCTAGATAACATGAGCTGTAGGTGTAATCACACACTGCTGTGATTTCAGTGAATTGTCCCTTTTTAACCCTTACACACTGTTCAGGTCAAATATGATCCTTTCTGACATTTAAAAGCCACATAAATTACATTATTTTAGCCTGAAATGTTATGACCTTTCCTACAGTGGCCTAGAATGTCCAAAAATGTAAATATTTTTTAAATTCTGTTTTTTTAAAAGGAAACATACATTTGTGGTTCAAAGTTTGGTATAGGTATTAATTATAAAGGAATACTTACGATGGGTCAGAATATGAACAGTATGTAAGGGGTTAAAGAGTAACATCTGTCTGTTATGTGATATTCTGAACACATATTTCAAAAACTGACAAGCCATGTTGTTTTGTCTCAGCTGAGGAAGACTTACGGAAATGTCTACAGTCTGTACATCGGCAGAAAACCAGCTGTAATCATCAATGGATTGAAAGTCATGAAGGAGGCGATGGTGACTAAAGCTACTGAGTTTGCTGGACGACCCCAAGACCTGTATGTCAATGATACCACCCAAAGGAAAGGTAGGAGAGACGTGAACTGTCAAAGGAGAGGTATCAGTCATTCAGAGGAACATGTGGCAATAGTATATCTCCTTCGGATGGGACAGTAACCAACACCACTAGGGATGCCCCTTAAAACCAGTTTCAAAATGAGGAAGAAGTATTTTGAAGTTTTTTTCAGTACTAGATGAAACCTTTACAAATAAAAAGCTAAAAGAAATCTGTTAACAGGCACGATTCCATAAAAGTCTTCCATTATTTTCACTATAATTTACACAGTTATAGCAGTCTTCAGTTCTCCACAGACAGACAAAAGTAATGCCATCCATCTTTTATCTTTAATAAAATAAAAACCAGATAATTTTACAGCCATTAACATCAAAAATATAATACTAGTGGAAATTATCACCATTATTACTCTGCAGAGACTGTAGAGCTCTTCCTCCAGTTCAAATCACTATTAAGACTACAGCTATTGATTGTTTTCATTATCAGTTATTTTTCTCCATAGATTAGTTGTTTGGTCCATAAAATATCAGAAAACCATGAAAAAAGTTGATCACATTTCCCCAAGTTGATGTCTTCAAAATAATTATGCATTTTATTACTATTTTGTATAATGTTGTAAAAGGAATGCGTATAGGGTGTTTTTACAGCTCTCAAATGTACAGTATGTAAGGGTTAAAGTGTAACTGATGTGGATAATAACTATCATTAAAACTCTCCAATCTAAATCTCAAGTTTGAAAGTAAATGAAGATAATACATCAATACAAGTACTGCAGAGAGAAAATGATAAAACAGACTGGAGCAGACTGGTGTTTTGAGAAAATGTTGCCTTAGATGACCTGTTCACATGTTCATACTGTGTGCTCTTTGTGTCAACACACCTGTTGCAGGAGTGATTCTGGCAGATTACGGCCCCAGCTGGAAGGAGCATCGTCGCTTTGCTCTGATGACTTTGAGGAACTTTGGTCTGGGGAAGCAGTCCATGGAGGAGAGGATTCTGGGAGAGACAGAGTACATAATGAAAACATTGGAAGAGCACATTGGTATGTCATCTGTAGGTCCACACAACCCTCATACAGAACAGGTGTACTGTACACTAAATTCTCCTCACTAACAGCAGCAGTTTCTTTACATAAAGCAATTGTGTAAATATGACCACATGGATTTTAATTTATTAGTATGTGGATTTCCGCCTACACTCTGTTCCTGTTTTGTTCTTTTAAATTGTTGTACAATACTGTGTTGTACTTAAGACTGTGATATACTTTTTACTAATCCAGTATCATAACAGTTTGTGAAATAGCCACAAAATGTAATCTATAAATTCATGTATGTGGGCATGAATTTTTTTTTTCCATTTCCTTTTTTTGTGACACTCTAAACTATTTTCAAACTAATGGATTTTATTTGGAAGTATGTTTAATGCCTGCATCGTATTTTTTTCAGAAGCACAGAAGCTGTATTTGTTATTCTTTTTTTTAAAAAACTATAACAGCTACTCAGTGTCTAATCACAAGATTTTATCCCTGGCTTTATCTGGCTTTCTTCTCAGTTATTGACAGAGGCGTAGGCTACAGAGGTGCATTGTGTTGTGGGTGCGTTGCACTATTGTTTTGGGTTTTTGGTATTTCAAATTCCCACCAGTCAGCCACACCCCGAATGCAAACACTACTGCCTCTGTTTAGAAAAGGGTTAGCCTGTGAGCCTGTGATTGTAAAATGTAAATTACTCTTTCTATTTTATATTTCCAAGAATATATGGCAGAGGATTAATTAATATAAAATTATCCAGTTAAGCACTCCAATATGTGTGTACATATGTGTGTGTGTGTGTGTGTGTGTGTGTATGTGCGTCAAATCTTGCACCATGGCCATATAAACTGGATAAAGATGTTATCAAAGTGGACTTTACGTCCCTCATTTAATCCTTGCCCTTTTCACTCTCATTTATTTCATCAAGCTGAACTTTGCATTTAACCTCCACTGTTACATCATTGAATTATTTATGTATAATTGAATTATTTATGCACATGTCACATGGCCTTGTCACTTCATATATTTCATACATTTCATTTCATTTTTGAGGAGGTCTTTTGTCCCTGGGGCCGTCCAGCTTTATAACTCCACGCTGTAAGAGAGGAATGACTGACTTTTCTTCTTTTCTTCTTTTTTGGACTGACTGACTGTACGACCTGACTTAATATGGGCTACTGAATGCCTTCATTTCCTTCAGGATTAATACATCTGCACACGTTTCATTGCAAGTTTTATATCCCATTTCAAAACTACTATTACTAGTCCATTATAACATTTTAAAATTTCAATTTAATTTGAATATTACTTTGTTTACTTAATTTTTATTAATATTACCTTTCTTTTGTCTATTTTTATTCTTCAGTGTTGCAATTTTTGTGAGTAACCATACATTCTTTGTATGCTTACATTAGTTCATGAAAAAGATTCTGGTTGAAAGGATTACATTGTTTCTAACATAAAATCCTGAGGGTTATTTGACAACCTGAGAACCCAATCAAACTAGGCCTTAACTTGAAAATTAAATTGAACCAAATACATCATATCAGTATGAAGATTCTCCATGGCTTATACTGACCTTTAAACCTTGGCGCCTATAAAGCCTAAAAACTACAATTCCCTAGCAGCTTGATTTAAATCAGCACCACAGATGTAGTTGTTGCAGGTTAAACAGGGTTGCAAAAATATATATTTACTGAAACTATGAAATATCAATCAAATACAATGATCTAGTAATTACTCTGCATCTAGATGATCTATTTTACGAAAAAGTAAAGATGTTGGTTTATTTTAGATGTCTTAGCCAAATCAGCAGTCCTCCTACAACACAAAGCTCTTGCAGGAGTAAAATAATTAAAAGTGATGGCTGCATTCATGTTTGTGTTTGTGTGTTGAGACATGATGAAATACATTAGTTTGAATGTCATGCTGGGTGTCGTGAAAAAAATTAAAAATGTGTGTCCATGTACACAAATCTAATAATTGTATGTCATCATGACTAAGAGCTGCTTTAATACTAGCTTTCCTTTGACAGGCAAAACCTTGAGTCCTCAACTTATGTTTCATAATGCGGCGTCCAACATCATCTGCCAGGTTCTGTTTGGTCGACGCTACGACTATGATGATGACTTCATCAAAGTGATTGTTCAGTGCTTCACTGAGAATGCCAAGTTAGCCAATGGACCGTGGGCTATGGTGAGTCAAAGCATGTTTCCAGCTGGTTCCAGCTAGTTTTTCAGTTGCCCACACAAAATGTTTAGAATAAAACCCAAAGATACCTGAACTTATGAACCTTTAGCATCCTCTGGCATTCTGGTATTCACAACTTTTTTTAATGATCCTCATTCTCACACACCTGGTTTAGCTGTTAAGTGTGTCACACTCACCTGCAAAACGCACCACGGCCCATTGAAGATCAGGATTTGCATTAGAGGGTTTGGTCTTGTTCTCCAGAAGCTCCTTGAGGCTGTCTGAAATAACTGTCTTCTCAAACCATTCACACTCCTGCAACTGCAGTAGCTGTTGGCATTTTGGTGTGTTGATGATTTTCAGTTGAACTGGGTTAAGGTTAGGGTTGGGGTTGGGTTAGTGAAATAAACTTTTATCTCAGTGGTACTTTGTCTCTTAGCTTTTTTCATTGAAGTGACGCATTTGATACTAATATCATCTAGATTCAGATCAATTAATGATGAATCTTTCTTTACAGTTGTATGACTCCTTTCCCATGATTCGTAGCCTGCCACTGCCCTTCTCCAAGGCCTTTAAGAATGTTGCGGTATGTTCATAACAAATGTAATTTCAAACTCTTGCTGCAACAGATTTTTTGCTCTAACCTTACACAGAGAACTACAACCAACAAATGATTTATGTTTTTCAGACTTGTCTGGAAATTGCAAACCGTGTGTTGGCCGAACACAAGAGGACCAGAGTCACTGGAGAGCCACGGGACTTTGTTGACTGCTATCTGGAAGAACTAGATAAGGTGTGTGTGTGGTTGTGTGTGTGTGTGTCAGTAAGGTTAATCAGCATAATGTTGCTTAATGTTTGTTTGCTTTAAAATAAATGTTCTCTTTTTAGAGAGATGACACTACTACATTTTCAGAGGATCGACTCTCTATGTACGCTCTTGATATTCACTTTGCTGGGACTGACACAACCTCCAACACCCTGCTTACTGGATTCCTTTACCTTATGACCCACCCACACGTACAAGGTAGGCATGCACAGATAATCATGGATTACTTCTCTATAGTTCTGCCATTGTCTTTCCATCTATCTAAAGTCACAAACAGAGTTGGCATCTATCACGGAAGACATTTTGACGTATGTGACATCACAAAATCTGTGATAAGATGTAACAATGAAAGAAACAATACCATGAAAGATTACAATTTATGAATATTTAATATGAATATCAGAATTTTTTACTCCCTAATATAGGTATCGATATCGCCACCAAAAATCCAGTATCGGTCGGGCTCTAGTGGCAACAGTCCTGAATCTAAGGTGTGACAAATGTCCAACCTGCAATGTGGCGTAGACTTTCTAATATTGGTGTCTTTCACAGAAGACATTTTTACATGTCATAGTACAAAAAGAACAGGTGTGTATAATGACATGAGCATGGCTGAATTCTGTTTACTCCTTCAGTTTATCCATTCATCTTCCATTCTTCAGGCATCTTCAAATGTTCTAGTGTGTTTTTTTTCATTTTTTATGTACCATTCATTTATATATCAGGGACAAAACACATTCATTAACGCCAATGTGATTTAGACAAAAGGCTTATGTTCATCAGGGTAGGTTATAGGTGTCGTTTAATAAATGATGATACCAGTACCAATCCAAGTACCCTTAAAGTGATACTGATAAGTTGAGTACTTCATTTGATGCCCATGTGAATAGAAGCATTAAATTGCAACTTCACCACCACAGACAGGTTGTAGCTGTTGTGGCAGTGGGACAATCACATGTTGCATTAAATCAAAGAATGCTTGTGTTGATTGGCTGTGAGCCAGTCCATACAAATAGTCATATTTTGCAGTGCAAAACGGATCGATTGCAGGTGTCATTGGATGGGAGATGTTTCCATACTAATTGCTATTGATTTATTTCGGTTGATACTATGAAGATATCAAGTACTGATACCCAACCTTACAATGGAAACAGTGGATCATTCATGCCGTCATTCTGCCATTTACCATCCTCTCTATACCTGTTACCCACTCTCAGTCATGTTCGTCATCATGTTGTTGCTGTTCACATTTCAGTTGCACTGCAAAACATGGAATGCAACTTTTTTTCTCCCCGCTCAACCCCCCGCTATATTTTTCAGAACGTTGTCAGCAGGAGATAGACCAGGTGTTGGAAGGGAAGGATCACGCTAGTTTCGACGACAGACACAGCATGCCTTACGTGCAGGTAAATCATTGGGTGTCAGAATAGTTTGACTTTAATTTCATGTGCACAACTGACTCTCATGGGTATATTTATCAGAGTGTGACTGACACCAACTCTTCTCAAGTCAGGGGAGTATTCGCAAAAGTAGATTTGGAGATCCCTGCTTTTAAACTGCCTTTAAACATTAATTCTACTTTTCTTATCCTGGTTGTCAACATTTTGTTGACAGGTTTCCACGTTGTAAGTTTGAGCTTCTGAGGGCCTGCACTGTTTTTCTTCTGTCCTAAGCCGAATAAAGCATAAAGACAGAGCTGCTCTTTAAATATGCTGTTTAAAGGTTGAAGAGCAGTGTTTTACTGCCCTTTCAAGCCCTTTTTTTCTGAGTGTTGTATCTGTAACCACACTCGGCAGTGATGTCATGGTGTCCTGGAGTACATCTTTATATCACTGCAGCAAACTGAGGTGTTAAACCACTAGAGGTCAGCAAAGACTTTTAATGGTGGGTTAAGTTATTCTTTAAATATCTTTTCTTCCAAGGCTGTGGTCCATGAAATGCAGAGGGTCGCCAACACTGTGCCACTCAGCGTCTTCCACTGTACCACGACAGACACAGAGCTCATGGGATATTCCATTCCCAAGGTAAGAGGCAACAGCTGTTTAATAGTTTTGGCATTCATTTGGCAAATCTCACAGACACGCCGGACTCTTCTGCAAGTAATAGTTCGTAATTAATCACAAATTTCTTGATTTCACTGCTTGTAAGAAAACTGTTGTCTCTCAAAGTAGATAACAGATTTTCCAAACAGAATAACAAACCCTTCTTCACTTTCTCCTCAGGGTACAATGATCATCCCTAACTTGACCTCACTGCTGCAGGAGGAGGGACAGTGGAAATCCATTCATGGATTCAACCCTGAAAACTTCCTCAATGACCAGGAAGAGTTTGTTAAACCAGAGGCCTTCATGCCTTTCTCTGCAGGTACGAGAGCATAAAAAACAAACATACGGATCTTGTTGCATCGCAGCTGACATTTCATGCACACATAAGATGGGTTTAATCAATGACTTTGAGATCTTGTTCATGTCTCAGGTCCCCGTACGTGTCTCGGAGAGGGTCTGGCTCGTATGGAGCTCTTCCTCATCACGGTGACTCTGCTGAGGAAGTTTAAGTTCATCTGGCCTGAGGATGCAGGGAAACCGGACTACACTCCAGTCTATGGGGCCACTCTGACTCCCAAACCTTATCGCATGGAGATCCAACTCAGGGAAAGGCAGTAAAGTGGTCTGCAGAGACAGTGGAGATGAACCCAGTTAAACACCAGCAGTCAGTTATACCTAAAAACAAATATGATGGCTTTTGTGTAACCTTTACTGGCCTTTAATAATACATGTAAAATGTGCCAAATGTTGGGTGACCATTTCAGTGGAAGACCATTATTATACCACGTTAATACTTAATAGTATTCAATTAATTGATTAGTTATAATCAACTTTGTATTGCTGCTTTAGGTATTGGTATTCTTGCTAAGACAAAAAACACAGAAAATGTTTAGTTGACTTGGGAATTGGGACTTTCTGTTGTTTGGATTTGATTCATTATAATATGTATAATACTTATACTGACACTAATGTACGTATTGCATATTTATATATGAACACTAATATAATAATACAGTACCACTCAAAAGTTTGAACTGTATGATGTATATTATATAATGTATATGATATATGTTAAATGATGTTTTGACATATCGTTAGGTCCTGCAGTGGGTATCAGGCTATTCCAATATAAACTTAATGAACCCTCTGTTAATCAACATTCTGTAAACCTGACGTAATGTACCTTTAAACCTTTAAATATATATAATATAATCTCAATGATTCCCCTATTTTTCTAGCTCCTCTAATATTGCATACCACTAGTTATATTCACTGCCACATCTACCATTAACTAACTAGTGAATACAATAGTGGCCTGAGTAGTGAATGTAAATATGTAGTTTAACAGTGTTTCAAGAATTATGAATATATTGTACTGGATCTCTGTATTGGTAAGAACATGGATGGGACCATTATTGGTATGTATTGGTACTCTGAATGACATTGTCATGCTCTGTATGCCCCTTCTGAATAAAGAGTAATGGGGGATCTTACCCTGGCCAGGTTCCTTTTCAAAAAATCCTCTTAACTCTACATTCATTAATATCATACTTTCTAAAAAAGAAAACACAAATATTCTGCCTCTGAAGTTTTTGTTTTACACAAAAAACCCTACATAATAATAATTTCAATAGAAAGAAAAATAAATAAATAAAAGGTAAAGGCATAAGTGACAGACATCTTCTATTAAAACATTCTGAATAGATGTTGATATTAGATACATTTTTCATATTGTTTTATTTATTGTAGAGACTCGAAATACTATTTTATACCAATTAAAAATATCTTCTTTTTGTTCAATACATATCTTATGTACATTTTTGATTTTAAAAAACGTCTGCATTTATTTATTCGTGTTTACGTCATTTTTTGTGCTCCACATGTATTTTTTACAACTTTGTTTGGATACTTATTGTATTTTATTGGCTTTGTTCCCATACTGTACAATGACATATGATCCATTGTTTCATTGGAAGCAGTTTTCCATGAATGTGTGTCCATGGAGGTCAATATCTTATTTTTGTAGTGCTTGATTTGTAATTAAACTATTTCACTGTTAGCACTATTTTTTACTGTCTTATAAATCTGATTTGATAAAAGATCTTTACTAATTAAATGTATGTAAATGTAAGACACAGATTGACTTTCTTTCATCTTTTATTACTAAACTCATAGGGTCTGATTTAATAAGAGCCCAAATAAAAGGTACTAAATTGTGCGTGCAGTGCAACAGATTTGGTGATCAACTAAGAAAAACTGCATAAATGACAACAAGTGCAGACAGCAGTATTTAAATGACGGTTTTGCGTGTCTTAATGGAGAATTTGGACGAGCAGAAAGCTGTGCCTAGCCGATTTCCTTCAAACATATCATAGACACAGTCACCATCACCAAAATTACCTTTGGATTTGGAACGTCCCATATTGCATATTGAATATGGCAAATGTACTAAATGGAAGCAGGGGCGGGGCTAGAGGTTGTAGGGAGTGCCCCCCTTCACATATGGTCCTTATAATTACACAAGCACCAGCTTTTTGACCAATGGAGTGAGCTCTGACTGTTGTACATTTAGAGGAAACCTGATCCTTACAAGATGTAGAGATAGCGAGAGGCCTAGTTAACATCTTCAAGGATTTTTGTTGTCATTCCAGCATGAAGATACATGAGAAGAAAGAAATACAGTACATAGGTCAGATCATAGTAAACATATGTATAAAATTTATTAAACATCTACACAATGGCATAAAAAGTCACAATGTAAGTCGCTTAAATTCATTATTTGATTTTAAAGTATTGTGTATGTATGTAATTAAAAACACAATTCCTTATTAATTAGTGAATCTTTGGTAGGTAGAATAAATTGTCTGCAGCCAAAAAGTAACTGCATCAATTCATTAATAAATTAATAAAGACATTACTGTCCAACACTGTGAGCAGGCGCAGGGTTGTTGAGGTGAGACAGACTGAACACTTTAGTGAGTTATATTCTTCACCTCAGATGATTTAATTTGTTTATTACTGCAGTGTGTGTTGGTCAGCTGGTCTTGTTTGTTACTGCTGGAGTTCACTGGTCCACTAGTTTGTTGTATACTTCATGTTTGTCTCTCAAAGATATGTGAGAAGATCACATGATAAAAATAAGATGGGGAATGTCTCAAAGGTTAAAGAAGGATGTGGAGCAACATTGGTATTACTAGTTGTGAAATATATAAATATAAATATATAAATATATATAATTTATAAAAAATAAGGTATTAAATCAAAGATTCATTTTTAATTATATTTCACTCATTAACATCAACTGATTTTTTCTATCTTCAGAAGCTTCATTATTAATCACAATAAACTCACCCAGATTCAGTCAGCAGTTAGTTGAAGTTATTGCTCAACCAGATTTAAAAATAAATATATATTCAGGGCTTTTGAGAAAACATTGAGGTCTTCTGCCCCAGAAGCCACCCCTTAGCTCTACTCCTGATGAGCAGCAACACAATGATTGAACTCAGCTGGCCTGGACATAAACAGGAAGAGAGGGAAGACAAAGTGCAGAAATTTGCCTGATCATGGACAAGGATGGGCTGAGAGCGGAGAAGGCATGTTAACTGTCTTAAGGGGGAAGGGGAAAAACACAGAGGCAAAAGATTATCACCTTTAAGAGACTGTGTGTGTGTATGTGTGTGAGTCACAGCCAGGAGAGAATGAGTGACGGACAGTAGATAACAGGTGTGTGTTTAGCCATGTGAAGGAAAGCAGGTAGGGGCACACGAGCGTGAAGTTGACAGGAAAGGAGAGGCATGAGGGCAGAGAATTCACAGGTCTCTTGGATCTTCATCATCCTCTGTTTGGGGTCCTTGTTGACCACTATCACCTGGTACTGGCTCGACAAGTAAGTGTTGCTGTAACTGTGCTTTAATGCCATGATTTATTTCACAATATACTACTCACTCTTAAAAGTGAAGTTTCTAGCGGAGAAATGTGGAAAATGTCATTTAAGACTGAATAAATGACAAGTTAATTTGTTTTCTTTTGGTTTTGGGGGGCGGCTATTTTTGCCTTTATTGGACAGTTGGTGGCTGAGAGGCCGACAGGAAACAAGGGGAGAGAGAAATGGGTTTGACATGCGACAAAGGTCCCTTGCCGGACTCAAGCCAAGGACGGTGTGTGTATATATGACACATGCTGTAACGACTTGAATACGTGGATGCTGCGCAAAGCATATACAGTGGTGGAAAAGTTTTTGGACACCCCATGCATTTGTGAAATATTGCATTAAGAATCACTCTTAATTCTTCAAGTGCAATTTCCTTTAGTACAGTCACAGCCAAAATACTAAACAAATCTTAAAATAGATTATCAAAAGGTCTGGTTCAAAGCGTAAACTGAAGAATTTAGGAGAATTAAAGCAGTAATTCAAGAAGAATGGGACAAGATTACCCCTCAACAGTGTGAAAGGCTCGTGGGGAACATGCAAGCCAGGATTAGAGCTCTACTGCGTGCTAATGGCTAAATATGCAAAATATTAATTTGATGATGTGATGGTTTATTTATTTTTTGTTCAGTTTTGAACACATTATCTGTTATTTGTTGATTTTGATACCGACAATGTTGAGAACTGACATACTGAAACTGTCAAGAATTTAGTTTTGTTAGTTTTTCTTGTAAACAATAAACAAAAACAATATCATTTGTATTTGTTTGTGTCTGTCTAATGCAGCCACACCTTTTGAAACACAAAAAAGATATTTCCACAAACATTTCATGATAATATTTGAGATTGTGTAAACTTTTAAGGGTGTCCGAAAACTTTTTTCCACCAATGTATGTCAACCTTTGAGCTGCATTTATTGTATTGTATTAAGTGTTAATTATTAATAGTCATGCATTACTGAGGTGGCATTTGTGCTCTCATTACAAAGTGGTAATATAAATGTCTACATATGTTTTTAATGCGTACAGTAAAAGCACGTTAAAGTATGTTAAGTTCAATGTTTTTCTTTAGTATGTAATATTTGTATAAAAAATATACAAAGTCACTGAACCTGAAATTGGACAGGCTGGAACAGGAACAACCACATTCTGGACCTATTGTCCTATAGATTGGGTTTTATAATGCAGACCTGCTGCTAAAGGGAAGGCAGTATTCATGTTATCTTAGCTCTTGTTAACAGAAACTTAAAACAGGAAGAAGAAGAAGAACAAAAAGAAACACTTACAAGCAAAATGAAGTGTACCACGGACCAGTTTACAGGCACTTTGGGTGTTCTTTAGGTTTCTCAAATGGTGTGCCGTGAGACAAGTCCAGGTGTGCCGTAAGACAAGTCCAGGTGTGCCGTGGGACTTTGTGACAGCTGTTGCTTAATTACATAACTATCCACACATTTATGAATACATGTTAAATGTAATAGGGCCTATATCAATACTTTGTGCGCACTCATTTTAGTAGGCTATCATTAGGCTACAGATGTAAATGCTATAAACAAAATTTAACACTAATTACTTTTGAAATAATCCATTTAGTCCAGTAAGTATAGACAATAGAAGGATAGTGATAATGTTTATGACTGCTACTGTTTGAGCGGCAGGTAAAAGGTTCAAATTTGCACTTTTTTCTGGAGAGTTAGAGGTGGAAGGGTTCACTTGTTTGTTGATCTATTGTCAGAATTCTATATTTTATATTTTTCTGTTTATATTTTCTAAATCAATTCAAATAAAATGCAAAAACATAATGAAATACCCACATGACATCAAACTCTGTTACACTGTTAGAACAGGAGTTTCTTCTTTGTTGACACCAACAAGAGTCATGATGACACCAAGGAAAAGTAGGCCAGACTTCCTTTGATGATCTGTTTTATGCATTTATTCTCATCATTATTTGTATTTTCACAGTGACCTGGAATTTTATAAACCACCTCGTCCAAAGAGAGGTCACGGCAAGCTGAGTGATGTTAGTAAAGGCTGCAGGTGAGAGCAAACACTCATGATTTCTCCTTAAACCCACATTATTCTTCCAAGTTATGTCTGGAGGGGATCTTTTTGTTTATGCCTTCATAAATTTAAATCATGTCCCCACCAGTGAATATACATCTGACTGTGTGTGTGTGTGTGTGTGTCCCACAGGAAAGTCATCGACAAAGTAAAAGAGCGTTACTCTCAAACCTGGAAGAAGCAAAAGAAAAATTCCCTAAAATTAAGGTAAAATGTTTATTTTTGTTAATAGAAAGAACAATAACTAGATGTAACGAGAAGTAAAATAAGAATAAAAATGTGCATTAAAATAGATGAACCTGACTGGCAAATGTCCTCCAAGTCACCATTCGAATGGCCATGTGATTTATGGTTACAGACAGTCTTCACCAACGACTCAAGACTGTTTGTGCTCAGTTATATATCATGGAAGTAAATGTGTGCACAACCTCAAAAAATTAAGTAACTGCAAAATAATTACCTAACTGCCATTTCACATATTTCTTATTTAGCTAATTATGAAGCTTTCTCTTCAATAAAGAAAACGAAACTGACCCGTCAGTCAGTGTCAACAGTCCTGGCTGTATTCAAGGACTATTTAACAAAGTCCTTGTGGTTCCCCAGATCTCGGCTGAGAAAGCAGTGCAATGGCTTCGACATGGCCATCATCACCCAGAAAAACACTCCGATTGGATCAGAGCTTGTATACGACGGTGTCGGGAAGAAGCCTCTTCAGGTTTCCCGGGAAATTTTCAAAACCTTTGCTAAGGTATGCTGCTTATCATTCATGAATATTACCATGACACCAGCTGCTCGCTTGGTGTCTTGATTGTTCCTCAAATGTTATTCCACAGTGACTGTTTCACTTTCCACTTTTGAATAAGGCAACTATTGATCTGTAGTTAAATGATGTCATATGTTTCATATCATTTGACTTCAACATACAGCTTAACACACATTTAAGAACATATATTTTACAGTTGTAATAATAGTGAGTAACTGTTTGTGGAACTAGAGAGGAATTAATCATTAACGGCCAACCTATCCAAAATGACAAATGACAACTCTTAATCATGACATGAGCCTGTAGCTTTATTTTTACTTTACTGCAGTTCCTTGGCAGTTCACAATTAAAACATACACATAAAGAACTGCACTAAAACAATTAGACAAGGTGGTAGAACGGCAACTTTTTTGATATCTGGTCATTTAAAATGTTTCCTTTGGAAAAGAGTTCTTATCATTCCTTTGAAATCATAATATACACCATAAATGTTTGCCTCTTAGTTCAGTTGAGATATATATTGCACTAGCTTTAAAACTAAATAGATCAACAATGAAACAATAAAACAGTAAGACAAATAAAATGAAATAAACAAAAGAATAAAACTGTCAATATAAAGTTTAAGTGATCGCCACCTTGCGGTGAGTTGGATCAGCCAGACAGACATGGGAAACCTAAATGAGTAGTGCTGGTGAATTAGGAACGTCTGGCAGAGGACTGACCCTGTCAGTGAGATCTTTAACTCCCACCTCCGGAGGAACTTCTTCTGCATTGCCGGAGAGGTTGAGAACATGGAATCTGAGTGGACCTTGTTCAAGACCTCAGTTGTGGAGGCGGCTACTCAGAGTTGTGACTGGAAACTCATCAGTGCCTGTCCAGAGGCCCCTGAGCCGAACCCCCCCCCCCCCCAGTAGATGAAGATGATGTATATTGATGAAGATGTGCAGTCAAACATTTGACCACTGTATAAGTTATTACGATTCCCAGGTCCGATGAAGTGTTGCCAAAACCTCAATTCACATTTGTATGATAACTGAGAAACCCACAATAGCACTGTTCATCTGAGCCTTTGGAGGGGCTATCTTTGTCTTGAATAACCCTGAAATGAGGTATTGGGCAATTAGGTGTCACATTTTCAGTAATGTGTTTCCTCCAGTGCTAGGTATCAATTCACAGACTCAGAAGTTTGCCTTTTTAGATAAAATATGACATAACAGCCTGATCAGTCCTGTCCTGTTTATTGCTGAGAAATGCAGCCTTCTTTTGCCTGATTTTTTAGGGAACAGCTGATCTACCTCATGAACCCTAGTATCAATAAAAATAATTTCACTGGCAAGGACCACACCATCAACAAGATACGTTTAAATGATTTATTAAGAGCAAATGACTGATGAGCATGGTTTACATGAAGTCCACTGTAGCACCGGGGCAGCACAGACCACCTCAGGACCCTACGAAGGGTACGAAAGTAGAAAGAGAGGAGAGGGTTAGGTGAAACAGTTGTAGTGTTGTCCTGCTGCTGAATCTTTGCTGAGTAAACTTCAATAAAATAAGTGTATAGCTGCCCCTTCCTCAAGATGTCTTTTTGTCTTCAATGAACAGTATGCCCTAAATAGTGTATACTATGTCTTTATTTTGTTTAATGACTGTGTTACTAATATTAATTCATTCTGTTGAATTCAGGAGAATCCTTTTGAGACTAAAAGATTGGACACATGCGCTCTTGTTGGGAACGGTGGTATCTTGACTGACAGCAGGTGTGGAAAGAGCATCGATTCAGCTCAGTTTGTTATGAGGTGAGACAGGCATCCAGTGTAGTCAATTGAATTGCTGATGACAGTAAATCAACACAATTACACACACTGAAATTCCACGTTTCTGTATATTCTTTGTTATTTTTTCAGATGCAATCTACCGCCTTTGAATAGTGACTATCAGGAACATGTGGGCGTCAAGACTGATCTTGTGACAGCAAACCCGAGCATTCTCACGCAGAAGTGAGCAAAATGATGAGTCTCATTTGATTATCTCCTAGTAATATTCCTCATCTTTTGCTATTTCATATCTGCTGTTTTTTCCCCCAGGTATGGGTCTCTAATGAAACGTCGCCGTCCATTTGTGAAGAGTCTGCAAATCTACGGAAACGCTTTGCTTGTCCTTCCTGCCTTTATCTTTACCTTCAATACTGCTGTGTCACTGCGGGCCGCCTACACGATTGAGGACTCTAATAGCCCAGTTCGTCCTGTCTTCTTCAACCCTGAGTACTTTCGGAATCTTACCGTCTTCTGGAGAAATGAGGGTATGAAAGCAGGACGTCTCAGCACTGGCTTTATCATGACAAGCTTAGCACTGGAAATCTGTGATAATGTGGAACTGTATGGGTTCTGGCCTTTTGGTAATCACCCATATAATTATTATCCCCTGTCTAATCACTACTACGATGACATGAAGGTTTCGCCCGTACACGCCATGCCTGCTGAGTTTAACATCTTGTTGAAACTGCACAGTGAGGGTGTGCTCAAGCTTCATCTGAAAAATTGCTGACCACATGAAAAGTAGTTCCCAGACTTGGGCGAAGCATGGTGGATGTTTGAACTTACAGTTAATGCTAAGCTGGCCTTCAGCAATCAAGACACAGCACAGAAATCATAATGCACCAATGATAAGACACAGTCCTATATTGTTATTTATTACTGCAAATGTTCCAGCTGGTGTCTGGAGGGAGTTATTTTGATTAAAAAGCACATCACAAGCCTGGAAGTTTAGGTTATTGAATGCATTAATAGTACATGAATATTAATGGATATAGATGGATGGATGCCACTATGCCATCAAAATCCTTTCATAAGTAAGAAAACAGCTTTTGAATAGCTGTCCACTGCAGTGAACACTATGCGTGAAAGGGTTAATGTTTTGCAGTGTTTTTTTGTTTTTTTGTCATACAGAATTAGACTGGCAGTTTCCCCCACATAGATGAATCTGACATCTTCTCGTCTCACTGTGTTTGACAGCAAACAACCACATTCCTCATTATTTCAGCCTGTTCCTTTAAACCATAAAAACAGAAGAGAACGCAGGTCATATTTAGATCTAATCACATTATTAGCATTACCTTCTTCTTATGTGGCGAAGCTTTGTGAACATTTTAATTGCATTGTGTGTTGAGGGGCAAATCATCAGACTATCTCATAGGAAACACAACAATCCT
The DNA here is from genome assembly GCF_027409825.1 of Scomber japonicus. NCBI lineage: Eukaryota > Metazoa > Chordata > Actinopteri > Scombriformes > Scombridae > Scomber > Scomber japonicus. The sequence continues at coordinate 25,659,033 of NC_070595.1, forward strand.
GTACTGTAATGCAGTTTTAGCACCAAATGGTCATTTCTATAATGTACCTTTAGAGTC